>NC_082707.1:85269061-85529061 GCF_030144855.1 Hypanus sabinus
TTACCTCTCGGCTCCTAAACTCAATCCCACAATTAATGAAGGCCAATGCACTGTATGCCTTCTTAACCACAGAGTCAACCTACATAGCTGCTTTGAGTGTCCTTTGGACTTGGACCCCAAGATCCCTCTGATTCTCCACACTGCCAAGAGTCTTACCATTAATTCTATATTCTAACATCATATTTGACCTACCAAAATGAACAACCTCACACTTATCTTGGTTCAACTCCATCTGCCACTTCTCAGCCCATTTTTGCATCCTATCAATGTCCCTCTGTAACCCCTGACAGCCCTCCATTCTATCCACGACACCCCCAACCTTTGTGTCATCAGCAAATTTACTAACCCATCCCTCCACTTCTTCAGCCAGGTCATTTATAAAAATCACGAAGAGTAGGGGTCCCAGAACAGAACTCTGAGGCACACCACTGGTAACTGATCTCCATGCAGAATATGACCCATTTACAACCAATTGTTGCCTTCTGCGGGAAAGCCAGTTCTGGATCTACAATGCAATATCCCCTTGGATCCCATGCCTCCTTACTTTCTCATTGCACCCACCCTATTTGCCATTTTTATTGCTGTCATTTTTCACCTCATTGGCCAAGGCCTGACACAGGGAATCCCAATCGTGCACAGAACAGAAAACACTGTGAACCAGTTCCAGGCCAAGAACAAGGTCAGCACAACCACTATCATGGAGCATCAGTTTGCAGATGACGATGCCATCACAGCACACTCTGAAAGGGAACTCCAGTATATCCCCAATACCTTTGCAAGACATATTGTGCCCTGGGTCTTGGTTTAAACATAAAAAAGACACAATCCCTTTCTCAGCCACCACCAAGCCCGTCATTTATCCTTGAAAATATAATTCACTTTCCCTGCCTTGATTGCATTCTCTCCTCAAAAGCAGACGTCGACTCAGAGATCAACCACCGCCTGAGCAATGTTAGTGCAGTCCATGTAATATTAAGGAAAAGAGTCTTTAAAGACTGTGACATACAGGCCCAAACAAAACCTTTAGTCTGCAGAGCAGTTGTCCTTCCTACATTCAGATCTTCCTAGATCTGAGTATGGACCACCTACAGCGGCCACCTGAAAACCCTGGAACAATCCTACCAAAGAACCTTATGAAAGGTTTTGAGGATCAGCTGGAAGGACAGACATACTAACACTGGTGTACTGGAGGAGGTCACAGGAACAGCATCTCCTTCACAATAAAACAACTCCAACTCCGATAGGTAAGTCATGACATTTGGATGCCAAACTCACATCTCCTCAAACAGGTACTTCACTCCCAGTTGAAGGAAGGTCAGTGAGCCCCCAGTGGGCAAAGAAATTGCTTCAACAATAGCATAAAAATTTTTGTCACACCGACTGAGATGCAGCTCTATTTGTATGCCTTCCCGGCAGATAATTCCTTACACAGGTACACTGAGGTGGAATAAAAGGGGCCAAAAACAAACAATGCAGAATGTAGAGTTGTTGTTGCAGAGAAAGTGTAGTGCAGGTAGACAAATACAGTGCCGGGGCTGTAGCCATGAGTTATCCCTGTTATATAAGAGGTCCGTTTAAAAAGTTAGTGTTAATTGTACAAAATTAATAGAGGGAAGCAACAGCCACAAAGTTCTGAAGGATCTCAGCAGGTCAGGGAGCATCTATGGAGGGAAATAAAGAGTAAATGTATCAGGCCGAGACCCTTCGTCAGGGGAAGCTGGTTTCGTGGTGTCTGCCTTACAATGCTGTGATGCACCTGATAGGATGCTCTCTATGTGCCTCTAGGGCTGTGTCTAGGAGATGGCACCTCCAGCATCCTATCAAAATTGTCAGCCAAGATTTATACACTCAATGCTTTGGAATGAGAATTGAACCCAGAGACTTCTAGTTCATCTGTTTTTTATTGTCTCATCCATTCAATCACTCCCAATCCAACACTGTGCTCCAGTTTGCTGCTATCTGCACTGCCTATCTGTGAATGAAATTGGTGAGGAAGTCTTGTCACACAACTGTTAGTTCCAGTTCAGGCAGTGTATAAAATGTGCTGAATATTCTGATCAGAACATTCTCAACAAAGATGCTGGGCACAGTTGATGTTGAGTTGGTGTGAACAGGAAATAATATTTTCTTGGAAATGATGTGTCCTTTCACCATTGCATCAGGTTAGCAACAAAATCATCCTCCAATGTGGTGGCAGAAGAAGCAGCTGCCAAGGCTCGAGACCGAGTGCCGTTACCGTGCCTACCAGACAGCACCGCCAAGGATGATGCCAAGCCCTCAAGGTACAATAACTGAGAACCCAAAAAGAGGAAAGGCGTTAGTTCATGTGGGCCTCTCCCTGTGCACTTTGGATTAGGATCAAATTCAAAGGATGAAAAACTCAGCACTTGTGATGACTTCATACCTGTCTAGGGACTTGTTAAAAGCATAATCTGAGCTCCATTAGCCCAGTCCTTGCCAAGCATGAGTGCATAGAACAATACAGTGCATTCACTGCATAGTCTGACCCTGTTATAGGCAAGCAAACCTACAAAGTGAGTCAGCACTGGTTGGTGTTGAACAAAATCAACTCAAACGTGAGACCATCCTCATTTAGACCCACAGTGTGCAAGGGCAATGATTCCATTTTCTGCAACTGTACTGAATTTGTGACACAAGTCAATGTTACAATGCAGATTTCCGCCTAGGATTTGCCTAAACAATTTGGAGTTGCAACTGCTTTTGATCAACTATAAGGTCTTCTGTGGCAATATAGAGGTGGCTTAATATGTGAGAATAGTGTGATGAGAAGCCTAGGGGTAGACAGTTAATAAGCTGTATCAGCAAGTTACAAAACGGTTATAGCACAGGAATTCAGTCTGTCCACTGTGCCTGTACCAGTACTATGCAAGATTAATGCAGATGCTACACATCCTTTTGCTCCTCCTTTAGCAGAACAAATCCTTTCAGGTTACTCAGGGAGCTGCATCTTTGCTTTGCTCATCCTTCGCTCTCTCAGGAACAGGGCCACACTGCAGCTGGAGCATCCCTGTTTTAAAGGCCACCCATTATTCAATGATAACTTCACTTGTCAGCTTTTCATTCTGATGTTTCCCAGGCTAGATCTGTTTTCTCCCTGGTCTTCCTTTGCAGTGGGATATTCCTTCGATCTGCTGTGTCTCTGTGCTGAGCCCTTTTGTGTTCTGTTACTAGACACTTCAATGATGCAGTGCAACTCTTGAGTAGCTGTGCTAAATGTGGACGTGTCCCAGCCCCAGGTCGTATTTGACTGCCATCAGACTCACAGGCACCAGATAGTGCGAGGGAACATAACTAGCATTTAGTGACAGAAAGTAATTCATTTCTGTCCTTTTTAACAATTATTTTATTCTGTTTACTTAATGTGAAAGTATAGTTTTATTTATGTATTGGGATACAGTGCGGAATAGGCCTTTCCAGCTCATCGAGACATGCCTCCCAGCAAACCCCCAATTTAACCCCAGCCTAATCACGGGACAATTTACAATGACCATTTGACCTAGCATGTCTTTGGACTGTGGGAGGAAACTGGAGCACCCGAGGGAAACCGACAAAGTCATGGGCAGAACGTACAAACTCCCTACAGGCAGTGGCGGGAATTGAACCTGGGTCACTGGTACTGGATCAGCATCTCAGGCAACTAACTCCAACTTAATAAATTGACCGCAGTAACTGGAATATTACTCGTGCTTCGAAAAGGTTCAAAAAGAACTTGTATTGCCTTTAATAAATTATGCTCATATAAGTTTATTAATTATAGAGTTATATTCCTCCAGATTAATGTTTTCCTATATATTTGTATCTCTGTCCCAGTGCAGACCCACTTTCACTCTTGATTTTCTCAGATATTGTTGTATTTAGTGGCACATTCGTATTAATTAGTTTCCTGTCATCTACAGTATGTATCTCTGAATGTTTGTTTCAGTTTTGAATGTGTACTCATCACCCTTCATCTTCTATTTACAAATATTTATATTTAATTTTTATCTTCTATGTGCAGTGCTTTCAGATCAGATTTATGGCTTAGAGATGTATTTGCCATTACTATAGTATTTACAGTGGATTCCAGTTAATTGTGACACACCGGGACCAGTACATTTTGTCCCAATTAAGAGGTAACCTCATTAGCTGAAATTTCTTGGAAATAGCTAAAAACATATAAGAAAGAACAACCTACCACTTAACTAATAAATTATGCATTTAAGAGAAGTACAGAACGAATTAGAAACAAACAATGCTACTACAGTACTATAAAACTGTAGTTCCCAATGGTTATGTATGGATAACCTTCTAGTTATAGTTATTGGAATAGTTACTCAATGTATGCTGCCATATTCTTTTGATTGACCTGTAAATGAACAAAATCAATGCAGATTCAGAGTACGTATAATGGACAGCCTTCATACAATCTTTTTGATGATTGCATCCTTCAAATCTTCATTTTCATTGTAACATTCAAAATGATTGTCAATACCTTCAAATTCTTTCTGGTCCCCAGCTTGTTGAAGTAATGCAATTGTTTCATTTTCACCCCTGGTCGTCTCTGACATCTTCAACTCTGAATGCTTGAAACCGTAGTGAGCAAACCAGTTTTGAGTTGTCTTACTGCTTGTATCTTGCCAACATTCACTGCTTTTTGAATACACACTCAACTGAAGCTATTTAAAAACTGTTTGCCCTAGTCTCTCGTCCCAATTAAGCATCATAATTTCCCAAATAAACAAAGGGAATTCCAGCTATTTTTTTCAATTGTTTTTTGTTCTTTAAGAGTTGTCCAAATAAGTGGCTGCCCCAATTAACCAATGGCTCAATTAATTGGAATCCACTGTTTTCAGAGCTTTCAGTGGAGGCAAGGTTTCTACCTGAGGAGACCAAACCAAGGGCAATGAATATTAGGGAGTGAATATTTAATCCAACAGGAAATTCAGTAGAATCCTCTTCATCCTGAAAAAGTGGAACTCGCTGCCGCATTGAGGAAAATACCATTGATGCATTTCACAGGAAGCTGGAGAAACTCGTGAAAGAGAAGCTAACAGTGTTGTTAGTGTAGAGTGAGTGGAGGCTTCAGGGAATCATAAGCACCTGCACGGAGCAGTTGTTTCCATTCCGTGTCGTCTACGTAATTCACTGTATACATCTACAAAAAACAGCAAATGCTGAAAATACTTAGCAGGTCAGACAGCGCCTGTGGAGAGGGAAACTGGGTTAACCCCTCAGATTCGTGGCCCTCTATCAGTTCTGATGAGTGCGGCTGAGCTGAAAGATTAACTACATTTCTGTCACCATCTGGTCTGCAGAGAACTTCCATTATTTCAAATCTCCAGCATATGCGGTTTTTTGCTTTTTCAATGATATATTGCTGTGTATGTGATGTTTTTGTATTTGTATCTTGGGCTCTTCATTCTGCATTCCTTTAATTGTATTTCATTCCTGTTTGTAAATACTTGTTTGCCTTTGCCGTCCCCGTGGACTCTAATGTTATATGTGCTGTACTTCTATAATATTTATGTTTTGGAAGCTTTATTACTGTATGATCTGTTTATGTATGCTGTGCTAAACTAATGTATTTCTCTGCATCACTGTCAAAGTAACACTGGGACTGAGAATGGTTTATAACATTCATTCTTACAAATGGATATGTTTGACATGTTCAGTGCCCACAGAGCCACTTCAGTCAGAGGCAAAGTAGAGGCACTGGAAGGCCAACCAAGAGCACACAGAAGGTGTTAATCACACCAGGAAACCTGAAGCATAAAGAAGAGCAACAGCAGTGGTCAGGAGGTCTCAATGAAACAGGAAGGACTTGAGGACCATGTCCATAATAGAGATGTGCGTAGGGACGAGAGGGCAGTGCAAACAGTGATGGAACAGGATCTGGCAGGAAATGGAGGAGAAGCTGGGAAAAGTCAGTTTGCTTCATGTGTTGTACTGGCAGAATAACTTCTAATATAGAACAAATGAATAAAAATAAAACGGGTCAGTCTGACGGTGAATCTGATGCCCAGAAGCTGATTAAAGGCGAGTCATGTACAACTCGAAGTTAATCTGGAAACTGAAACTTGAAAACAATGTTAAGATTCAGCAAATATACCTTAAGAGTTTTTTTCCATTGATGAAAAATACTAATTTAAGATATAATAAAGCATAAGTATGAAGAAATTAATTTGCATTGCAAATCAAACAGAATCAATGCAAATTTCACTGGGACAGCATCTCAGGCATCTAGCTTCAAGTTAACAAATTGGCCACAGTCATATCTGAACATTATTCATGCTTTGACAGGTTCAGAAAAGGAACTTGGATTGCCTTTCATTTCTTTACACTTTTACAAAAACACTTACAGGGGCTCTGAAGCAATTCAGCAGACTACTCCACTAATGGTGGATAAAGCGTCACAAGGTGTTGATGATTTCTGCAGAATAATAGCCATGCCATCAGAAAAAGGGTTCCCAGCCAGCCGCCTTACGCCATCGATCGGTGCCATTAAGGAAGGGGTCTGTGCTGCCCCGGGTTGGAAACCCCTGCTTTAGAAGAATACCCAGTGCTGCCTCTCATGATGCAGGGAGAACCTATTATTGGACCCTGTTCAAACAGTGAAGTTCTCATTTATTTTGTCCCAGTCAAAAATAGCACTTCAAACTGTGCGGTATACCCTCAGTACTGGATTAAAGTGTCAGCCTGGGTTGTGAGCAAAAATAAACCACCTCATTCTGAGAAGAGTGACACATGAGAAGAGATTGGGAGAAGGCAAACCTGGGAATAATTATTGAGTTTTTTTCCTCTGCAACAAACCATGAAATAAGGTAAGAAAGTACCTCTAGTTCGGAGCATTTAGGACCCAAGGTCATCATTTTCCTTCCAAATATGCTACCTCCCTCATGTCACTAATAACTCAAATAGCTTAGTTTCTGGTCTATATTCCCTTGCAGTGTTTTCCTGTTTTAAAAGGCACTGTTTAGGGCAGGTATAAATATGTAAATGTAGCACACAGCCAGAAGGAATGTTGTTCTAGTAGATTGGAAAGAGGAGAAACATTGGGAGATAGCAATGGGAATCCATTGATACCAAGGCAGGACCAATGTGGCAAGTAGAGTTTTAAAATAATAAAGCTGAAGAGGAGGGTGAGAAAAAGGGAGGATTCTGTAAGGCTAGGTTCAACGGCAGGAAGAACAAAGTCAGGATTTTTGAATAGAGAAGCATTGTGCAAATTCACGCAGAGCAGGAACGATGGAGGGCTTACTGTAATCTCCAGGATGTTGGTGACTTGGCTTATGCCAGAAGAGTAAAAAGAGCAAAAGCTGAAGAAGCTGTATCTAAATGTGTGGTGTATTTATTAAAAATGAATGAATAAAAGCACAAAATTAAATAAATAGTTCTGATTATCTAACCAGCATGGAGGCACAATTGTAGAATGGCCAGGACTGAAAACCCAACAGTTTCAGTCTCTTAAGACAGGCAAATTGGTAAAGGGATGGAGTGGATTGGAATCGCCCTGATAGTAAAGGAGGATATAAAATCAATGGTCCTCCACAGCATAAATTGTCATGCGGAATTACTTTAGGAGGAATTTAGAAAGAGGGCAGAAAATACTCTCTGGCACTGTGTACAGATACCTTCAGGGTGCTATAGTTTTGGTCAGAATATATATAAAGGAAAATGCAAGCTGGTACAGCAAACACAACAACATGTACGTGAGTCTTGGCAGATTTGCGGTTGTACTATGCTGGAATCAATATGTCAAGGGACCAAACCTGAAACATGTTATTTTATTTCAAAAATGCTAGTATTGTTTTAGAAAAGAAGTCTCTGGGAAAGACTGGCTGCAATAAGGGAGGGAAAAAAACCTTGAATTTTGGAGTGATTTCATTATACCCAAATGTAAATCCTTACATATGAACAAATAAACTGCAAGTTTGTTGAAGCAGGTTTCAAAAACTGAATTGAAGGGAAATTTAAGACTACATCATAATTTGTAATGATTATACATTCCCTTAGGAATTAAAATGTCACAGTAAAGAGATCCATCCATTGATAATGGAGGTTAAATAATTGTATCTTGTCAAGAGTTTAATGCAGCTGAAACAAATTGTGATTGGGAATAAGGAAAAGTCATGGTGAAAAAGTCCAAAAATATTCCTAAAATGTGGGGAAAAAGAATGTTCCCACCAAAGCTTTGTTAATAGAAGTAAATTTATTGGAAGTCAAAGCTGTCATACTCTTTGAACTTGGTGTGCATTCTAAGATCTTGAAACTGTTGGTTATGGAGATAGGTTTAGAATGACGTCCATCGATCAGAAAATGCAGATCAGAATCCCATTGCACAGGAAAGGATAGAGAGAGAGAGAGAGAGAGAGAGAGAGAGAGAACACAGAACTACAGGTGAGTAGTCTAACTCACAGTAGCAAAGAAAATGTTGTAAACATAGTTTTCAGTTATGTTGGAACAGTGCATTTAGAGAATGATATGCTGCAGTTCAGATTTATACAAATAAACAATCTGTCAAAAGTTTCTAAGTTTTCTAAGTCTGTAGCCAGCAAGGGGGAGGAAACCAGCAGAGATGGAATTTTCAGATTTTTAAACAGTGTTTGGAAAAATATAACCTAAGCAGTTATTGTAAAATTGGTGGCATAAAATAAGGCCAACATATTTGTATTGACTGTAAGTGAGTGATAACCAGATAACATGGAGGAGGAAGAAGTGGGTCATGGACGGAGGTGAGCTTCACTATCTTCAGGTTGTCTCTGATGCTGCTGAAGTAAGGTATAAAAGTCTTGCAAAACATTTGCAAGTGGGTATGTTCAGAAGTTGTGGAAACTGTATTTGTACTTCAGTAAGAAAAATGAAAGAGCTGGACTTTTCTTTTGAAAGGCTAGGTGGAACTATAGATTTTCGTGGTTGAGTGTTTTTATAAAGAATCTATCATATTTGATAAAGCAGAAATAAATGTTGAAGAATAATAGTCAGCCTTCATAGAGCTAAAGAGTGATACAGCACAGAAACAGGTCATTGGGCTCGCTCATCATCAACCACCCGTTTACACTACTCCTGCAATAATCCTTTACTTGATTCTCAGCACCTTCCGGTTCCTGCCCGCCCCCAGCATTCTACCACATCGTTCCACACATGGGGAGTTTTTACAATGAACCCACACTTGTATGGAATGTGGGAAGAATCCAGAGCAACCACAGGAAATTCCCCAGAATCACCGAGAGGTCATGCATACTCCTCACACGTGTGTTAGCTAAGTCACTGCCCTTCAGTTACAAGTAAATTGGAGCGCAAGGGTCTAATAATAAACAGGAGAAAGTCTGCAGAGGCTGCTCGTCCAAAGCACCACACACAAAACGCTGGAAATGAATAAACGGCCAACATTTCAGATGGAGACCCTTCTTCAGGACTGGAAATAAAAGGGGAAGATGCCAGAATAAAAAGGTGGTGGAGGGGGGTTTGTGAAGGAGGACAGCTAAAGGTGCTAGGTGAAGCTAGGTGGGTAGGAATGATAAAGGGCTGGAGAGGAAGGAACCTGATAAGAGGGGTGAAGGAGGAGGGGAGGTGACAGGCAGGTGAGAAGAAGTAAGAGGTCAGTGTGGGGAAAAGAAGAGAAGTGAAGGAGGTGGGAAAATATTTTTACTGGAAGGAGAAATCGATACTCATGTTAATGGATTGGAGGCTGCTCAGATGGAATATAAGGTGTTGCCCTTCCACCCTGTGGTGGCCTCATCTTGGCACAAGAGGAGGCCATAGAAATGGGAAATAGAAATGGTTGGCCACCAGCAAGTTCCACTTCTAAGTGCTCAACGAAGTAGAAGACTAATTGACTATTGATGAGACCATACTTGGAATATGTTACTGATCTTATACCTAAGCGTGGATATTACTTGACCCCAAAGTTAGTGAAACTGTGTTGATTGGGATGAGGGCTTTGTCTTTTGAAGAGAGACAAGATGCATGCAGCTTCTTTCCCTAGTGAGGTGACCCCATTGAAACGTATACTGTATTTCTGGTATATCGTTTGACCAAGCCACTTGAGATAATGCTTTACCAGTGAGGAGATCCTGAATCTATTGGTCAGAACATTAGAATAATGGATCACTCACTAGGGCCAAAATAAAGAAAAGTTCTAAAGGTTGTGAATGTTTGGGATCATCTACCATGGAAAGTTATAAATGTTCATACATGGCACACATTCACATCACAAATCAATATAACCTTGATAGCAAGTATCTGAGGGAAGTTTGGATTTTAGATCAACTATAATCTCATTAAATGGTGAAAATGTAAAACCTGGAGGGCAGATCCTGGTCTTGTTGTAATGGTGGGACTCGTGATGAATATTAGACAAATGAGTGGGAATGAATTCCAATGACAAAAGCTGCTGTGAAAAATGGCTGAGGTACCAACAAATGAGTTAAGAGTCCATTCAAACGTGTCATGGAAGGAGTTTTAGTTATTCTAGGAATACCAAGAGAATACTGAAATTGTTCAGAGATCATCCTCTGAAAACCAGGATTTCTGCTCCAAGCCCCAGCTGTGTGGATTTTGGCCCTAAAAGAAGAAAGAACGTACACATAGGTAGAGTCTTCTGTATCTGTCAAAGATCTTTACCATCAGTTAGCAGCAATGGATCAAATTATTGACATAATGCTTCAGCCAAATTTACACACAATTAAGGGCTACAAATTAAGAGCACATTGATATGTGGCAAGTGTTGACTTAATGAATTTATAACTTAAAGTCATCAGTGCAAATAATCCGATCTACTTGTCCATAAATAGCCTGCCAGTATGTCTATTGATAATCCTCCTGTTTCCAGTTAGTAACCTCTCTTATAATCCTTTAATAAAACAAACTTGACAATTAATATTGGTCCTGGTGGCCTAATAATAACTTTCTCAGTAGCCTTATTAAAGCCATCTTAAGCAATTAATAACAATAATAAAATGTTGAAACTTCCTTGGTCCTTTAGAAACCCTCACCCCAAACCCACTAATGACTCACTAAAATGTTGTTTGGTGCCACCTGTTGTTACACCCATTACCTTTCCTTCATGCCCATTATTAACTCTTCATGAAACACATTAACATCTGTCTGTATAATTCTTCATGGCGCTCAATACACCCAGAAATGGTTGTGCTGTCCTTTAATAACTCCATTGTAATCTATTTATATGTTGTACTGCACTTTTTTAACAACTCTCTCATAGTCTGTTAATAATTTTTGTTAATAGCTTTACTAATAATGCATCAATAAATCTCTCTATTAGCTCTCATTGTCCATCAACAGCTCCTCCATATCCTGTTTATATCACTCCTTATAATCCATCAGTAACTCTACTGGTAGGTCATTAATAACTATTTATTCATAACATTCTCTGTACTTCAAGTATTCTCCAAATAGTCCACTAAATGCTTTCCAAATCCTTCAATAACTGCATTCCCTTTTTAAATTTCCTTACAATTTATTAATGACTCTGTACAACTGTGATTCACTAATAACTCTCCACATAGTTCATAACTAACTCTTCTGCCAATTAATAACTCCCAATGTACCCAATAAATAACTCACTGTAGCTCATTGATAACACTCCACAGAATCTATTAAGAGCTCTCCATGTGATTCACAGATAACCCTCTCTATAGACCATTACTAACATTCTATGTGGTCTATTAATTGTCTCTACAGTCTGTTAATAATACAGTACTTCATGTGTTAAAGTAATAACACTCCATTCTCCATTAATAATCCATCATGTAACTCACCCGTTAATAACTCTTTGTGTAATCTGTTAGTAACCCTTTCTGCCGTCAATTATAAGCTCTCCATGAAGTCATAAATGGTACTTCTGAAGAAGCATTAATAACTCCAAATGTAAATTGTTAAGAACATTTCCTGCAACCCATCAACAAATCTCTGTATTTCCATTTCTAACTGCCCATGTAGTCTGTTCTGACATTTATAGTCTTCTCCGTAGGTGAATAATATCTAATCATAAGACTGTAAGACATGGGAGCAGAATTAGGTCATTGGGCCGATCGAGTCTGCTCTGCTGTTCAATTATGGCTGATCGTTTCTTCCCCTCCTCAACCCCAGTTCCCGGCCTTCCCCCTGTAACCTTTGATGCCATGTCCAATCAAGAACCTATCAATCTCTGCCTTAAATGTATCCACCAACTTGACCTCCACGGCTATCTATGATAACAAATTCCACAAATTCATCACCATAGGGCTAAAGAAATTTCTCTGCATCTCAGTTTTGAAAGGTGCTCCCCTCTGTTCTGAGGCTGTGTCCTTTTGTCCTAGACTCTCCCACCATGGAAACATCCTTTCCACATCTACTCTGTCTAGACCTTTCAACACTAGAAAGGTTTCAATGAGATCCCCCCTCATCCTTTTGAATTCCAGCGAGTACAGACCCAGAGCCATCAAACATTAGAAACATAGAAAACCTACAGCACAAAGCTGTGCGGAACATGTCTCTACCTTAGAAATACTTAGGCTTACCCGGAGACCTCTATTTTTCTGAGCTGCATGTACCTATCCAGCAGTCTCTTAAAAGACCCTATCATTTCCACCTCCACCACTGACACTGGCAGCCCATTCCATGCACACACCACTCTTGCATAAAAAACTTACCCCTGACATCTCCTCTATACCTATATCCAAGTACCTTAAAACTATTTCCTCTCGTGCTAGCCATTTCAGCCAAAGTGAATACTGAAGCTAAGTATTCATTAAGTACCTCTGCTATCTCTTCTGGTTCCATACATACTTTTCCACTGTCACACTTGATTTGTCCTATTCTCTCACATCTTATCCTCTTCTTCTTCACATACTTGTAGAATGCCTTGGGGTTTTCCTTAATCCTGTCTGCCAAGGCCTTCTCGTGGCCCCTTCTCGCTCTCCTAATTTCATTCTTAAACTCCTTCCTGCTAGCCTTATAATCTTGTAGATCTCTATCATTACCTAGTTTTTTGAACCTTTCGTAAGCTCTTCTTTTCTTCTTGAATAGATTTACAACAGCCTTTGTACACCATGGTTCCTGTACCCCACCAGCCTTTCCCTGTTTCATTGGAATGTACCTACGCAGAACCCCTTGCAAATATCCCCTGAACATTTGCCACATTTCTTCTGAACGTTTCCCTGAGAACATCTGTTTCCAATTTATGCTTCCAAGTTCCTGCCTGATAGCCTCTTATTTCCCCTCACTGCAATTAAATGTTTCCCCAACTTGTCTGTTTTGAGCATTTCTTTGTTTTTGGAATACATCTATCCTGCACCATCCTCATTTTTCCCAGAGACTCATGCCATTGCTGCACTACTGTCATCCCGGCCAGCAGCTCCCTTCAATTTACTCTGATCAACTCCTCTCTCATATCACTGTAATTTCCTTTACTCCACTGAAATACTGCCATGTCAGACTTTACTTTCTCCCTATCAAATTTCAAGTTGAACTCAATCACATTGTGATCACTGGCTCGTAATGACTCATTTACTTTAAGTTCCCTAATCACCTCTGGTTCATTACATAATACCCATGTAATCCATTAATAACACTCTAAGTGATCTATTACATTCCCTCCCTGCATTCTATTTATTTCTATGGGTCTTCCATTAATAAATCTTACTGTAACCTAAACATAACTCCCTGTATACTCAGTTAACATTTCCAGATTCTCTGCTGCCCATTAGTGTTTCCCAGTAGCCCAATAATATATATTCCACTCCTCCTGACAATTAATACCTCATTAAGACAATAATAATCTTTGCATAACTAATTACTAACTTCCCATGTTGTTCATTTATAAGTGTACCTGTCCTATATTGATTGCTCCAGTCTCTTAATAACCCAAAATGTAATTTATAAATCAACCCTCCTTTTGATCATGAATAATTTTCCTTATTGATGATTAAGAACTGTCCATCTATTCCATTAATAACTTTAAATATAGCATATTAATAATTCTTCTTATATTCCATTTATAGCCAATTAGTAACTCCCCAAATATACCATTAATAACTACCCATGCAATCCATTAATAACTCCCCCATAGATAAGTAGTAAATTTATAGATACCCCATTAATAATCTCCCAATTATAAATTAATACCCCCCCAACCATTGGTCCATTAATAACATAATCCATAGCCAGTATTTCACTAATAACTCTCCTTTCAGGCTATAATACCTATCCCTATATCCCTACTAAGTATTATTAGGGTCCACAGCTGGACTGAAAGCATGTATATATTCAAATAAGCATTGGTGCAGATTCTATCCCACATTAGTGTACTTGTGAACACAGCATTGTGCAGATTCTATCCCACATTAGTGTACTTGTGAACACAACATTGTGTGGATTCTATTCCACATTAGTGTACTTGTGCAGCCGTACATCTTGAATTGCCTAGCCGTGCTCATCTCACATCTCTTCTTACACTTGATTGTATTCATTGAGAGGATTAGAAGGAAAAATAAAGACAGACAAGAGAGCCAAAAGCAATATCTGTATAAAAGACCATCACAAAGCAGTTGAATTGCTAAGCCCAGAATCTGAAATTCCATCATAATCATTTATTCAGACTGTAAATTCTAAACTTTAAGTTCCTGGTTGTTTTTGTGTGAATTTCTATGTTAACCTCGTGCAGTTTTAACCACATAAATCTAGCAAACAGGCTCACGCTAGTCCTGTAAAAGAACAAGTACTCTGCAAGAGACACAAGAAATATCCGATGTTGGCAATCGGGAGCAACACACAAAATGCTGGAGGAACTGAGTGGGTCAGGCAGCATCCATGGAGGGAAATGGACTGCTGGCTTTTCAGGTCAAGGCCTTTCATTGGGACTGGAAAGACAGATAGCCAGTGTTAAAATCTGGATGAAGGGGCTGGGTGAGAGGAGGATGATATGAAGGTGAGGGAGACTCTTAAGAATGTAGAAGATGGGTATAAGTAACGAAGGGCCAGAGAAGTGGAGCATAGAAGGGGGGCAAGGAGGGGAACTGGTGGGAGGAGTCTCTGGGTAATGGACAGATTGTGTGAGTCGGGGAGAAGAAAAAGATAGGGTAATAGGAACTAGTGGGATAATGGAAAAATATAAGGGACAAGAAGAATGGTTATTAGAAATTAGGGAAACAATGATCATGGCCCTCATCACCCTATCTGTTTCTCCTCCCTTCACCCCCACCTGCCCATCATAAAGACACCCCTACTACTAGTTCCTTCTCTTATCTTCTTCCCTTTATTTCATGGTTCCCTGTCCTAGCAGATTCCATTTTCTTCAGCCCTTGGTCATTTCCCAGCTTCTTGCATCATTCCCTCTCACCACCCTCCCTCACCTGGATCCACCCACCCCCTCCTCATCTTTTTATATCAACTCTCTTCCTCTCTCTTTCCAGTCCTGATGAAGGATCTCGGCCAAAACGTAGATTGTTCACCCGAAACATAGATTGGCCCTGATGCACCATCAATATCTCTCGGAGACAGGAGCAAACGATAGGCTTTTATTAGCTGCAAGAGACCACGATTAGCAGCAAGAGACCACCACACACCATCCTGGAGACTGAGGGAGGAGCAGTGCCTCCAACCGCCTTTATATAGGGGTCAGTGGGAGGAGCCACAGGAGCAGTCAGCAGAGGGGCATGTCCAGACAGGTATATGTAGTTCCTCCAGCACGTCTGAGTGGTGCTCACATTCTCTGAATGGAAATGTTAAATCCTAACAAAGTCACTTCTTTTATCTGTTCACATTTCTGTGAAAACTCGTTGGATGTTTTCCTTTGTTAAAGGTGGTGTGCAGAACATGATGAGGTTTCGAGAGACTGTAGTTTCAGGGTTAGTCAGGATACCGTATGTCCAGGGGGATGAAGGTTCCGAACTTCATTGACGCAAGGTGTGCCTCTGGCCGATTGGAGTGTTGGCTTATACCAGAGTGGTAATGGGAAGTAGAATTGAAATGGGTGGCCACCTGGAGATCCCTTTTCTTTCTGGCGGATGGGGCATAGGTGCTTGGCGAAGCGGTCTCCCAATCTACATCGGGTCTCACTGATAGACAGGTCACACTAGGAACACTGGATACAGTAGATGATCCCAACAGACTCACAGCCTCACCTAGAAGGACTGTTTGGGGCCCCAAATGGTAGTGAGGGGGGTGGTGTAGGGGCAGCTGTAGCACTTGTTCCGCTTGCAAGGATAAGTGCCAGGAGGGAGATCATTGAAGAGGGACGAATGGAGAAGGGAGTCGCATAGGGAGTGATCCCGGTGGAAAGCGAAAAGCGGGAGGAAGGGAAAGATGTGCTTGGACCTCCCACAGTGGGATCATATCGTACAATTGTGGGGCAGTGTGGCTTGAAGGGCTGGGAAAACCTACTCCATGCTTTCTCTCAATAAATAACTGTGCAAATGTTTAGATAATGTCTGCGCACAATGTGCTATATAGCTCTGTATTATTCCAAACCTCTGTGTACCTTGCAACGCTCTCCTGTGTGTGTTATTTTGTGCTTGTTTATTATTTTTGTACAGTAATTGATAATAATATGAGCAAACACGAGGAAATCTACAGATGCTGGAAATTCAAACAACACACACAGAATGCTGGTGGAACACAGCAGGCCAGGCAGCATCTATAAGGAGAAGCACTGTTAACGTTTCGGGCCATCAACATTATAGATGTCCAACCTGAGGACAGTGCGTCTCCTTATAGATGCTGCCTGGCCTGCTGTGATCCACCAGCATTTTGTGTGTGTTGATTGATGATAATATTATATCTTTGCAGTGTACTGCTGCCACAAAACAACAAATTTAATGTCATCTAATGCAGTGATAATAAATCTGGTTTTGATTGATTGTGTACACAAAACTTTATAATATAATTTTATATATTACAGTTTATATATGTGTGTGTGTGTGTGTGTGTATAATATATAGACACACTGTACAAAAAACTGCAAAGTGTGCCGACTGTGACGTATCTCTTTGGGAGTTGCAGTCCAGATCTTGAATCACTATCCTGTACGGGTGCACATGCAGCATTTTGTGTGTATTGACTCATTCTTTGATTCATGTTGTAATGTCACCTTCTGTGCTTCTTAACCAAACAGCAGCATGCCTGAAAATTCCTGGAAAATAAACTCACCAAAAGCCCAAAGGAGGCCACATACCCCATTGTGTGAGCAGAGGTCAATGGAGATGATTAGTAATCCCTTGTATGAAACATTTGAACAGAGGCCAAACGCGGGCTTAAGGAGCGAGCCAGGAACAGCCTGGCCCCCAAGGAAAGAGGCCCCAGCAGCTGCGGATAAGATCTCTGCCAATAAATTGACCAAGTCAAATAGGCAGGTGCTTCCCCAGACACCAGTGGTGCGGAATCGCTCCTACACTGTTTCAGAGGTGAAGAGCTCGGCCCTGGAGAAGCCGCAGACCAAACAAGCTCCTGCCCCAGCTAACTTTTCCAAGCCAGGTGCCAACCTGCCAAGCACGTGGGCCCCCTTGCCCAACAGACCCCCACTGCCGGTCAAGAGTCAGAAGGTGCTGGAGCAACAGCACGCACTGAAAGACTACAGGGATAGCACAGAGATCATGGGTCAAGCCAAGCAACGCGGCAGCCAAGGTGTAGGACAACAGGCCAGTGTCTCGGTGAGTAAGATATGTTTGCTATAAATATAGGCACTTGCAGACAACTTTCATATGGAATTAGAAAGATGCATAAATTTTAATCAGGAACTAGATTAGGAGGGGCACAGGGTAGGAGACGGTCTCTCTAGCTGGGCTAAGTGGCCTGTTTCAATGCCAGAAATTCTATCCAACATTCCCTTGGCCAAGTTTGTGTTCCTAATATGGGTCGGTGGCAGGAGAACTTGAGGGTGAGTTAATGAGCGTGCGGGATAGCTTTGAGAGAAAATAGTGGGGGAATGGGGGATGGTTCTGGAAGCCAGCCTGGACTTGATGGGTCAGACCGCAAGGAAGCAGAGCATTTGTGCAGTGCGAGAGCCTCTTTCGGAGTGTGCGCACCTAGTCCCGCTTGGCGCATGACTCACTTGTGCAGCCTTAGCTGGGTGACCGAAAGGAGATCTGTTCAGTTGCTTCGGGTAAGTTCCCATTAAGCAGGGAGCTCCCCCCGGTCCTCCCCCCCACCAACTGAAGTAACTGCCCTTCCCCTCACAACAACTGACCATCACCCCTACAAGTCTCCTGCCCAGGCACAACCACACCCCCAGTCACCTGATAACTATTTTCTTATCCCAACACCAATCTACCTGTACCTGCCAACTTTCCTGAGGAACGGCTAAGTCAGCTGTCAAAGCTTATTTTGTCTTTGGGTCGGATTGGGAGGTGGTGGGGAAAACGGGTGGTTAGCTTCCATAGGCAAGTTGCGTCTGGGGGTATTGCACTAGTCTGTATGGTGTTTGGTGGTCGCAAGTCAGAAGGTGGTCAAAAACAAAGAGCGACCATTAAATGCCCAACATATTCCGAAGCAGTCAATGTTTTTAACAAAGGCGTCATCCTTGTGTGGAATTCATGTGTCTAAGCACTGTGCCAAGTTTAAAATAGTTTTGATATAAGGGGAATTTTGGGAGCTAGAGGTTGGAGAGCTGCTGAGAGGGGGAGGATGACCAACAGTAATGTAATCATCACAACTAATTGTTAATGAAAATCAAAAGTCTTCCTGTTGGTGGACTTGTGAAATAAAACTAGGAAATGCTGGAAAGACTCAGCAGGTCATCTGCAAGATGAGAAACAGACTTAGCTTTTTCAGCTGAAGTCTCTTCTAATTGAACTGAGAAAGAGAGAAATCAAGCAAGTTCTTTGTTTCCCTGTTCTGACGAAGGGTCTTCAATAATATTGGCCTGGATTGCAAACCTGCTCACAAATCTCTCTTTCTTTCTCTCTTTGCAGTGATCAAGACCATGCCTGTGATCCTTGTCAGGAACTTTATGAAAAGTAAAGCATTTCCTTTTTTCCTGTCTGCTTTTACTCCCTTGACAGATGTAAGCTGTGGTCCTTTGGTTGGCAGAATTCTTTCAATAAGCTAAGTACCAGAGAGAGAGAGAGAGAGGTGATTGAATTAATTCAGTACTGATGCCAAGGAACTGGAAGTGAGGATGCCCAGGCAGCCTAAAGAAGTTTCAGAGTTACAGGAGTTTTGAGAACCACCTACTCGTCACCCCACCCTCAACATGCGCCTATTTCGTTGGTGACAGGGATTCAGTCTTTGGTTTCATCCTTGCACCTTTCAACCGGATCCAACCCAGGTGCACTGCAGCTTCATCACTCGGCCTATTCTGCTGAACGGCCTGGTTATGGGAGCCACATGATCGCACTATAATCAGCATCTTTCAGCTCAGGCAACAACACTATTAACATGGATCACAGCACCAGAGTAGTCCGCCAGTTTGGAAAGCATTAAAGGGAGGAGAAAGAACTGACTTTACTACAGCACTTTCCGCAAACTTGGAACATCTAGAGGTGCAGTCGCTATTAAAATGCAGGAGATACAGCACGCAACTTGTGCCTCACAGACAGCAGTTCTATGTCGAGGGTGCTGATAGGTGAATAGATATCACACAGCACATTGTAAATAACTTCACTTCTCTTCAGCTTTGAACCAGGAGCGTTTCCGTTGTTACTGGACGGGCATGCAGAACTTCAGTTCAACATCTCTTTGGCTGTGACTGACAGATCAATGCTCCCCCAGTACTGCACAGCAGCACCCAACCTAACATTCTGCTGAAATGATTTGAAAGGAGGCTTGACCCTCGGGCCAGCTGCATTGGAGATAGGAACACTACCCACTGTCCTGTGGCAAGAAGAGTCTCCTTGGTTGGGACACAGGGGCGTGGCTCATGTGAGAAAGATTGTGATTTGATTGTGTGGGGACGAGAAAGGACTGGAGGAGCAGTTAGAGTTATGTGTCAGAAACCATAAAATGACACTTGTATGCCTTCAGGTTTTGTCCTCAGTTTGCAAATCACCCTGGAAGTTCTTCCCTGCAGGTTTGGAGATAGTGCAATCTGCCCCTGTGTGAAACGCCACATAAGATGTGTTAACCCTGCTGTCCATTCTGTGACATCAAGGAGATGACAGTGGCTTATGCCCTAAGAGGAACTGTTGATAATGCCTCTTCTCTACCCCTCATACCCTCGTTTCACACTTGTAGGTGTCCCCAACTCTGCTGCCATTGCTGTAGGAACAACTGCCTATCAGAAGAAACCGTTTTACTTCCGCTGCTCCTTTCACCTGTCTGGGACATGACTGAGGCCCTCAACACACTGCCAAGTGTCGCTCCCTGTGTAGTCTCATGCTTTAAGGGATGTACCAGTGGGAGGGGAGCCAGTATCAGGCTCTTAGATGCCTTTCATCTCTTTCATCTTTCCCATACAACAATGTTTTTCAAAATTTTGACATTTCTGTGGAACTTAACACTTGGCCTCCATTTGTTATTGAATGTACAATGACAACCCCATGAAAGAGAACATGGATGAAATAAAATGCTGTCAAATCAACCATACAATTTTGTCCTTGACCCCGTTTGATGCTACTGGCTCATGTGATCCAGACTAACGTTTTCCAGCATAGCAATACATCCTGGTGGTTTGGTGGCATTTTGTCTCAACTTTGCACATCCCCACTGTTGTGGATAGTGTGGAGGGCTATCAGAGTTTACAGCGGGACATTGATAGGATGCAAAACTAGGCTGAGAAGTGGCAGATGGAGTTCAACCCAGATAAGTGTGAGGAGGTTAATTTTGGTAGGTCAAATATGATGGCAGAATATAGTATGAATGGTAAGACTCTTGGCAGTGTGGAGGATCAGAGGGATCTTGGGGTCCGAGTCCATAGGACACTCAAAGCTGCTGAGCAGGTTGACTGTGTGGTTAAGAAAGCATACAGTACATTGCCTGTCATCAATCGTGGGATTGAGTTTAGAAGCAGAGAAGTAATGTTGCAGCTATATAGGACCCTGGTCAGACCCCTCTTGGAGTACTGTGCTCAGTTCTGGTCACTTCACTATAGGAAGGATGTGGAAACTATAGAAAGGGTGCAGAGGAGATTTACAAGGATGCTGCCTGGATTGGGGAGCATGCCTTATGAGAACAGGTTGAGTGAACTTGGCCTTTTTTCCTTGGAGCGATGGAGGATGAGAGGTGACTGATAGAGGTGTATAAGATGATGAGAGGCATTAATTGTATGGATGGTCAGAGGCTTTCTACCAGGGCTGAAATGGCTAACACAAGAGGACACAGTTTTAAGGTACTCAGAAGTAGGTACAGAAGAGATATCAGGGTAAGTTTTTTTATGCGGAGAGTGGTGAGTGTGTGGAATGGGCTGACAGCAGCGATGGTGGAGCTGGATACAATAGGGTCTTTTAAGAGACTCCTGGACAGGTACATGGAGCTCAGAAAAATAGAGGGCTATGGGTAGCACTAGGTAATTTCTCAGGTAAGGACATGGTCGGCACAGCTTTGTGGGCTGAAGGGCCTGTATTGTGCTGTAGGTTTTCTATGCTTCTCTGATATAAATTAAAGGTAAGGGGTAAGAGATTTAGAGGTGATCAGATAGGGACCTTTGGCACCCAGAGAGAAGTGAGACACTGTCTGAGAGAGGGATGGAAGCTGAATCACTGATAACATTGACAAAGTGTCAGGACAAGCCCAGGCATAGAAGGCTATAGGCCAAGTTCAAGAGGAGGAGTTTAATTTGGATGGGTACTCACTAGTCAGTGTGGAATTGATGGCCAGATTGTCCTCTTTCTGTGCTGTATGACTCAATAACTCTAATAAACTAACGATTAATGGGACTGGGCAGTTGATTGTGCGAGCTCTGTGAGGCCTATTTCTGCTTTGTATCTCTTCATGACTATATTGAAGAGTGTGAATACAGATCATGTCTAGCACCGCATGCTCAATTCTCTGAGTTTCAGCACACTATTACAAACCCTGCGCCTCAGTTTCCCCAAGGCATTGTTCTGCTGCCATTAGCAAGGGTTAACTCCCAGTATCACTCAGTGCTCTCCATCTCAGCGTTCACCGTCTCCACATGCACCATCCCACAGATCACACACACAAGGTCAGTGCTCTCTAGCGGACTCTCTGGTGAACTGGAAGTCACACGGCGAATCGACACAAAGTGCACAAACAGAAACGGGCTGACAATTTAGAATTCAGCAGCAAATTCCCATTGAAAAAGGTGCGCATGTTTCTGGGACATTGTGAACAACTGTTTTCAACCCAATTCTGAATGTTATTTGGAGATGGTGCTCTAGTTTGCAGTCCCCAGAACTGTGGCTGGAGTTGTCTGAGACCCTACCTCCCGACTCAGTGGTGAGAACTTTGCCTCTTGGCCCACACTCATTCCATCCACATTTGGGTATCCCTTTAGATCTGTTATGGACTCAATGGTTTGGACAGTCTCTTCTGCCCCCAACAACTTTATGTAAGACATCCCAGCATTTGGAAACCATTCACTCATCTCCATTCTCAGAATGGGAATGACACCACGACATCAAAGGCTCATCCAGTCACCGAGCTGTGGCACCAAGTATTTGCTGCTTTGCACCTTTAAGTGTTCAAGTTCAAATCAGTATTCCTTGCTCCTTTTCCTTTTTTTTTCTGGTTACAATTTTCCATATATATTAAGAAAGCAAGAATTGAAAATAAAATAAAAACTTTTCTCTTTTTGTCCCAATCCAGTTCCCTGCTGTGAAAGTCAGGCAGGAAGTGAAGGTTTCCTTTCTCTTCAGTAAAACAATGCTTTCTGTTCCCTGCTCCTGAAGGCTTTGCATTGAGCTAGTAGGCCTCCTGATAACGTTGATGTGGGTAAGTGGCCGCTGTAACTGTACAGTAACCTGCTGGATTAAAATTCCTCCTGTATCCTTTACACATTTCCTTTCTGTGCATCTCCAACCTTTCTCAAAAACAGATTGAAAGCATCAGTGAAACAGCAGCAAAGTTGGACCATTAGGTTGCTATGGCTCACTGACATGTTATTCCAGACATTCACTTCTGTAACTAAATATATAGCAACAACTACCCTTTCCATGGACTGCGTCACGTGTTTTCCCAATAAAATGTTCAAGGGTTTGTTTAACTGGAGGCCAATTTAGATCAGCAAGCAGGGGCTCTGAACATCCAGATGTTTGAGTTCAAATTACACAGCAGTAGCTGACGAATGTAGTTCAAGCAAAAACTGGGGAATGACAGTTGGTAATGGTGGCCATGAAACCACCAGATCGTTATTGAAATCCTTCGGCTGACTGACATCATGCAGGAGTAGACATCTACTTAAACCTGTTCTGGGCTCAGTATGACTCTCGACTGCCCCCTCAGTTCAGAGATGAGTTCTAAATGCTGATGCCTGCTGCCCAAACGTGGTAGAGGGTGACATTGGCAGGGGAGAAGATTGGTGTCTGCTCCACCATCGTGTGGGGGACATGACTTGTTTTGTCTTCCTAAACTCACCCATGTGCAGTCCCTGCACTAAGTATTCTCCAGGTTAATAAACTGCAAATGTGCACAGGTGTTCCCACTTAAAGACATTGCTGAAAGTAAAAGTCAAACAGCTCTTCCTGTGCTAAACTTCAGTGGACATTGTGACTTTAGTGAAGAGAGCATGTGCAGTGACATTGTTGGGAGCAGAGCAGGAGAATACAAATTTGGAAATCTTAGGTCTTAGCCTTCTCTAAAACTTCACGGACTGTATATTCCAGTTGTTTGCCTGCTCAGCCCCAATGTCAGGTGCATTAACACTATGGGAAACCACAGTGACCCAACAGCACAGCTGGTGCTCCTTCACCAGAAGCTCTGCGGAAATTTGACCACTTCCTTTTCAAGTCTAGTTAAGGATGTACAATAAACATCGACCTTTCCAGCAATCCTCACATCCCACAGGTGAGATACTCCACGTACATACCCAGTGACGTGCAGATTCTGGGGTTCTTTCCTCCTGAAATAATCATACGCAGATTAAGAACACGTATATCTGTACAAACTACTTCTGGGTCCTTCTGTTATGATACGTGGATTTTGACAACAAAAATGGCTGGAGACGCTTAGCACTTTCATGCAAGAGTGCTTATTCAGTGCGTCAAAGATCCAACTTTCAAAAATTAGCAAAAACTGCCAATGTTTACAAAAAGCTATCTTGCAGAAAACACATTATAGTGTCATTCTATGCTCACTGTAAACTCCTAATCTCCCTCTCCCGCTCCTCTCTCCCCCTCCCTCTTTCCCTCTCCCTCTCCCCCTCTTCCTCTCCTCTCCCTCTCCCTCTCTCACTCTCCCCCCGCTCTCCCACCTCTCCCTCTCCCCCTCCCTCACCCCCTCCCTCTTCCCCTCCCCCTCTCCCCTTCCTCTCCCTCTCCCTCTTCTCCTCACTCTTCCCCTCTCCCTCTCCCCCCTATCCCTCTCCCCCCATCCGCCTCCCGCTTTTACTCAGAGCGATCAGGCCTGTATTTTAGGTACCAGGATATACTGTCACTAATTACCCACAAGGTTAACTTAAATCTACCCAGGAATTAGAATATGATGCACCCCACAATGTAGTTCATATTACGATTTAAACAATATCTATCTGAAATACAGTACGTAAACAATATTTCCACATCTCCATTACTAATGTAATGGAACATTCCACCATGTATGGCGGGAAAGACCATAAGGCCAAACCCATAATGAGAATATCCCGGGGAAGACACTCAACACAACGATAGCAGAATGGCAACGCAATGTGTGTGTGTACTTCCGAAAGTGGCCACAGTGAATCAATGAGGGTGCGTTCCTTGTTGAGCTGCTGAGGCTTCCTGGAGTTCTATACCCCAGTAATTTTCACTCATTATTGGACTTGCTGGTTCAGCTCCAGACTGTGACAGGTTTGTATGGCCAGCGATGAATAAACCATGTTCCTGGTTTTGCCAGATGGCACGGACAATGGTGACCATGAACCATTGGTCCCAGCCTAGCGGACACATTAATGATGGTGGGAGGTGCTCTGTCTAGGTATCTTGCAAAGTAGCTAATTTTGATCTTGAGATCCAGTGCATTGGCGGCTCTGTACCATATTGTGACTTGACCTGTCAGAATGCTGTCCTCTATACATCTATAGAGATTCAAGTCTTTGATAGCATACCAACACTCCAAAAACTCCTAACCAATTGGAGCTATTGGCTTGCCTTTCTCATGGCTGTATCAATGTTTTGGGCCCAGGATAGATCCTACAAGATGTTGACCCCAGGAACTTGAAGCTGCTCACCTTTTACACTGTTGACCCCTCAGTAAGAACCTACTTTCCCTTCCTGAAGTCTGAATGTAGATTAAAATGTCTGTTTCTTTCAGTCCTAAGGTACAGAGATTTTGTCAGTGATCTAAAGTAGTCACATCTGTGCTCCTTGTTCCAAATGGATTGTATTGCAGTGCTCCACCATCATTTAATTGTTTTTGTTAGTTGCTTGCCAGTCAACTTTTTTTCTCCCCATTTCTTTGAACAATACAAAACTGAAAGTCTATCAAAGAATGTACAGTAAAAAATGTTGCAACGGTTTGAGAGGTTGAGTTGATTTGGACCTCCTTTTTGTATGCCTGTAATGTGAAAGGGCACAGTGCAAGAGGTGCTGGAACAAGAACTAGGCTGATAAATATCGACTTGTTGATAAATGACATCCTGATCCACAATTTCTGAGGGTCCAAAGATACCTACATGGACAAAATGCCCAATGTGTAGAGAAATAATTAAAACTGAAAATGTGTATGAAACTAATATACCAATATAAATCAAGGCTAACTGTTAATGAAAGCATAATAGCCACAATACATAGCTGTTTCAGATTCAAATGATGTTACTTGTTAGATTCATTGCAGTCAATTTTAAGCTGGTTGCCTTAGTAAAGTAAATATTGCCATGTGCGAGACCACTGATAATTTGGCTTTAGTATTTTAATGTTCCTGTCAAATTCCTTTATGTCTTATATTTCTGCTGGATTAGTGACATGTAAAGTTCAATTAGTGTGAATTATAGTAAAGATAAAATATATTTTATGTGTTTTGCACAAGATAATGTTGAGCTGATTTTATGTTCTGGATAGCAATGTTTAGATGCATTTGGGCAATCAGTTCAAGTTAGAAATCAGAACCAAATTTTCTGACTTGGTCAAAAGTCTCCCTCTAGATGACCACATTTTAGTTGAGCACCATCACTGCTAACAAAAACTTTCATTTGTATAGTATCTTTAGCATTGTAGACTATCCTATAAGTGCCTTCACTTGCTTGTAAAAAATGATAGTAATATTAGTAATGATAACCAAACTGTTTAAAAAAGTTAGTTTTAAGGACCATCTTAATGGAGTGTTCAGTTTGGAAGATCCAAAGATTGGAGACTAGGTTTTATCAGATCCATTTTTGGAGCTAAAAGTTACTTCAGTAAGTCCCAATGTGCTGCCTTCCCCTTTCGTTCTGACAAATGTTCCCATTGGAATGTTAACTCTAGGGAAGTAAGAATTAGAATTCAAACAGAATGATGTGAAATCCAAACACCTGTAAACAAATAGTGGTTTAATGTGACACACACAAAATACTGGAGGAACTCAGCAGGCCAGGCAGCATGGAAAAGAGTGAACAGGGTCTCGGCCTAAAACGTCAACTGTTTACTCTTTACCATGGATGCTGTTTGACCAGCTGAATTCCTCCAGCATTTTGTGTGTGTTGCTTTGGATTCCAGCATCTGCAGATTTTCTCTTGTTCGTGGTTTAATGTGACTTATAAAGTTGTTATAGGACCTTCCTCTGAGAAACTTAAAAGCATATGACTTAGAGAAAGGCCAGTTGACTCATAATGCTAGTGCTAGATCTTTCAAAGAGTCATCCTGCTTGATTCCGCATGTGAGCTTATTGTCAGGAATCCTGCAGGGTTTTTGTTGCACCATCAATAACTCTCTCTGAGACGTAAAGGCGAGATATCGGCTTTTATTGACTGGAAGAAGGAACAAGCAGTGAGTGACCACCATACTACATCCTGGAGACAGAGAGGCCGGGCACAGGCCTCAATCGCCTTTATACTGGGGTCTGTGGGAGGAGCCACAGGAGCAGTCAGCAGGGGGCGTCTCCAGACAGGTATATGTAGTTCACCACAGTTTTTTTTAGAATTAGCTCTACTGCCTTTTCAGGTAGAGGTTTCTAATCTGGAAGCACCATGAAAAAGTTTGACTTCATTTCCCAGCTTGATCTTTTACAGACAATTTTAAACTAAAGTTTAGAAACCCGCCTCTTATTATTTGTCCATTGAGAACCTGTCCTCCACTCTTTGTAGATTGCTACTATGTTTTGTCTAACAACCTTCAGAATATTTCACTCTGAGAAAGAGAGAAACTGCCCATTACACCACTGGTGTTAGAGTAGCAGTGAAGGTCCTTCATCTCTAGTGGCGTTCAGAGCTTCCTTCATTGTGTCAGTAGCTTCCTCTTGGTTTTCACTACAGTAGGTCGTGCAAGTCCCAGAAGGAGGCTCAGGAATACCATCGCACTCAGATATAGGAAGATTCTTCATTGGTGTTTCCATAACAATAGAGTTATTAGCCCTAAGCTGAACCAGCGAATCTGGGCCACTCTTAGTCTAGCCTCTACCCTTTGACCTGCTTGGCATTGCTAACTCTACCAAGAGCCAAAGCACAAAGCCCTGACTTTAGCCAACATAGCCCTCCAGGTCATCGAGGCATGCAAGCCTCTAACTCACAAAGCTGTGGTTCTCTTGGGGGTTACTTTACTACATATATTTTAAAATCGTTACAGATTTCCAGAATTTGCTACGAATATATTGCCATCTTCCATTTGGGCTCTAGCATAACCACTTCTCTTCTATATTCTGTTCTATCTTTGGAATTACAATTAACCAAGATTCTATGTTAACACCTTATAAACTTTTTTTCCACCTTCTGATTTGTGGATGTGAACCCCAAGATCTCTCTGCTCAGCAGAAGATTTTTACATGACAAAAATGTAAGTCCATCAATTCACTCTCCACATTTAGGTTCATGTTTCTACCCACTCCACTGATGCACCATCACTAACTCACTCTGAGACGTAAGGCAAGATATCAGCTTTTATTGACTGGAAGAAGGAACAAGCAGTGAGTGACCACCATACTATATCCTGGAGACTGAGAGGCCGGGCTCAGGCCTTGATCGCCTTTATACAGGGGTCTGTGGGAGGAGCCACAGGAGCAGTCAGCAGGGGGCGTGTCCAGATAGGTATATGTAGTTCACCACATCCACCAACTCTACCTCTCATCTTGAAGCTTATAAAGGTAAGTTACATCGTTAAGTTTTGCAATGTTTGCAAACTTTATAATGCTGCCACCTCCAGGTATTTGCTGCATTATAAAGTTAAGAGGCAGCACAAAACTGAATAGTGACTCCCAGCCGCACCCTTGTGGTACACTACCCCAAAACATTTCCTTAGATATATATATCTAAAGACCAACACCTGCTTCCTGTTACTGAATCATTTCTGCTTTTACACCACATTTTCCTTAAGGTTATAGTCTAACACCTTGATGAATTGTTCAAATCCATAACCAGAACAACCGGCTGCCACAGTACCTCCTTCAAGATTTTCTAGCGGGTCAAAGAGTTCAGTCAAGTTGGAGAAATATGACTTACTCTGAATCTTTGCTAGCTGTCCATAGCTAGCCACTGCTTCTGAGAGTCAAAACGTATTTTGTCTGCTTCCAACAGCCTCGGCATAACTGATCTTCAAATAACTTGTCACCAGAGATGCTTGACAAATTGGTCAGGGTGTGTTTGGAGTGGGTTTAATAAGACATGTATTTCCTTCATTTGCATGATTTATTTTGCAATGTACATGAATTTTTTGCATTTGCACCACACTGCTGCTGCAAAACAACACATTTCAGATCATGCAGGACTGATTCTGATTTCCGAGGTGGACATTCTGAAGATGAGCGGACATCTTCCATAATCAGGCCCATGCCCCAAATGAACTGAAGCTCAGTTTATCATATATGAAAGGATATATTTCTATGCAGTATAGATACTGTGATTGGTGATAAACTGGGAAAAATTACAATGATGTAGAAAGGGAGAGAGTAATGAGGTTATGGATGCCTGACAGGAGATGACGTTGAAGTATGGCTGAAACATTTAACACAGTAGAGTACACAAAAAGCACTCTACAAAGAGAGGAAAATGAAGCGGCTAATCAATTTGTGTAACAAAAAGTAGATGATGTAAGTAAAGTTAAAAAGAACAAACAAACAAAGACAACACATACAAGTAAACCCCAGACTTGATGGCTGACATACTAGAAGCTGACATTGGTTCGATGTCGCAAACTAGACCTAAAGAAAACAGTAGTAGTTATTTCAGCCCTTTGAGAATTCTCAGCCTTGAAAACAGGTTATGGATGATCTTCTATTTTTGTAGCCTGGGGAAAAGTGCACACTCAGGACAACAAATACTTTTTCGGGTTTTAATTCCTTTATCTGTTTTAGATGTTTTAGTGCCGGAAGAGCGTCTTAAAACAAAACAAATGCATTTACAACCAGTTCCTGCCATTACAATCTCAGCTTAACCTTTGATCCACACCCTTGAGTATTGACGATTTGCGTATGCAGTATAAAAATACATAAAGAAAACTGTACAAAACTAATACAGTACTAGTGCGGTAGTGGCATTTCTGAAGGACAATACAAACAACATCAGAATCCCCCCAACCCTGTAACTTATACATAGCAGTGAAATTGTAAGCGAGTACATCTCATCTAAGAAGTCTACTCCCTTTTAGTACACACGTGCTTAACTTCCAAGCAGAGACTAAACATTAATGTTACACTGTTACATTCACAATCAGTCATGATACAATAAAGTTAGACAAAAGGTACACTTTGGCACAACTTTTACAAGGTATTGCCTGGTAGTTAAATTACAGGAAGACTGACTTACTTGGCCAGTGAGGAACTTCGCCCAAGCCACGCTATCAAGTGCCGATGCCTTCACTCATGAAAATCTAAAGCGTCCACATGTAAAACATGTCAAATTACCGATATTCTCGATTCACCAACAAGCATAACCGAATTCACATGGATATCGTCAATTAGTACTCACCTTTCCTTACCATGCCCAGTATCTCTGGGAGGAACTTAATCCCAAAGCCCCATCAGCTTCTTCAGCAGAAAACAAAATGGTCTCCCCGCTATCCTACGCATGGGTAATGACATCACCGTCTCCACTTAAAGGCATAGACAACTATTCTGGCGTTACCCAGATGGATGCCTAAGTATACTTTTAACGATAATGAATAAGATTCGACAGTCACCCGGTTACATTCTCCCCTGCATTGAAGTAATCATCCTCGATTACTCGCTCACTTCAAGGGTACTTTAAACTTCCTTAACTGCTTCTCTAAAGACAACTGAACTAAGACTAGCCAGTATATTAGACACTGCTGCTGGACTTATAGAGGCCTCAGCAAGGACTGACATTGGTTTGCGATGTGGGTTAGGGTGCTGTCCAGCATTTACTCGTTTACTCCAGCGGGGTGCTGCCCTAGGAGGGCTACCGACCTTCGCCCCTGCATTAACAATCATTGGCTCCCCAGTCTCAGTCCCAGAAGCTGTCATATTTTCCTGTCTAGGCTAGGGTCAAGACTCTGTACACCCTGTTCTGACATATCTTCTACCAATACCATACCAATTTCTGAATCCTCAGAATCTGATTCCTGCCCCAGGGGTGAGCTGGCCTGAGTTACTGGAGTTTGCAGTCTCCTTTGGGGAGCTGGAGGGGGATGGTTCTCACAGGGCCTGATGTCTACCCTGTTCACCCTCTTGCTAGGCCCACCCTCCCAAGTTTCCACAGTGTATGTGTTGCCTAGTACCTCTGCCATCCTGTAGACGGTTGAATTCCAAACATCCTGGATCCTATTACAGCCTAATGGTCTGTTGCCCAAGTAAACCAACGCATTCACATCAACTTTGAGACAGGAAACTTTGTCCCCCTGCCAGACAATGTGTTCTGCCAGCTTCTGTTTCAGCGTATTCTTTTGCCCTGGCATGCACATCCCTCAGTTGTTGTGGTGTACAGCTAGTTAGTCATGTTTCCAGTCTACAGTCTATTCTTGTCCCAGCAGAGCATCCACGGGCAAGTTGGGATCCACCACAAACAACAGATAGTAAGGTGAATACCCAGCGGTGGCGTGAGGGGTCGTATTATATGCATACTCCAACTCGGGTAGATGTTCTGGCCACCTGCGCTGCTTTCCTGGAGACAACGTATGCAACAAATCATGCATGGTCCCGTTGAAATGCTCGCACTGCGCGTTGCCAGTAGGATGATGAGGTGTGGAACGGCTTTTCTTTACCCCATATAGTTTGCAGAGCTCAGCTATGACCTCACTTTCGAAGTTATGGCCCTGGTCACAATGCAATCCGTCAGGAACACTGTACTTCATGAACCATTCCCTCAAAGGCACTCTTGCTGTGGTATCTGCCTTTTGATCCCAAGTCGGAAACGCTTGGGTGAATTTAGTGAAAACGTCCGTGACCACTAAGGCATTCTCACGCCTGTCAGTCACCAGTCCAACACAATGAAATCTAAAGCCTCAACTTCAACCGACCTAGAAGCCAGAAATGACTTCATGGGGGGATGGATCCTAGGCTGCGGCATCTTAGTTAGCACACAACGTGGACAATTTTTGATCCACCGTGCCACATCCTCGTGTATGCCCACCCAAAAGCATCGGCTTCTCAACAACGAAGTTCTATGCTTTGATGTCATGTACATATTCTAACACTTTGCTCCTCAAGCTGATAGGTACCAGAAGCTGGTAACACTCCCCAAGCTTTTCATCCTCAACTACCCATACAGCAACCCTTTACACTCCCTGATACTGTCCCAGTGCTTTAACAGAGATGAAACAGGTTTAGGCAGAGTTTTACTCTCCTGGCCAATCAGCTTTCTTTTCTGATCCCATAACTCTCTTAGGACACTTAACACAGGGTCTTGCTGCTGAAAAGTATTCAAGTCCCTATTAGAATAAACCTGGGAGGGTCGGAGTGTTCCCTTGCATTGGACCACTTACATCACTAGTACCACTTCCCAGGTTCGAATTTGCTTAACCCTACAGCTTTTGAGACTAGCGGTAACCAGTGCCAGGTCAAGAGCAGTGCCACAATTGATCAAACTACAGATTGCCACAGATCCATCAAACTCCGCATCCTCTGAGACAGGCTCAGGCTCCCCTGCAAATGGCTGCCTCGAGAGTGCATCAGCCACGGTATGGCTCTGACCCGGACGATACTGGACATCAAAGTCAAACACTGACAGCTGTGAGATCCATCTCTGCTCCACTGCTCCCAATTTGGCAGTTTTCAGGTGCGATAAGGGGTTGTCGTCAGTGATTACAGTGAATTTCGAACCCCACAAGTATCCACAAAACTTCTCTACTACAGCCCACTTAAGTGCAAGCAGCTCCAACTTCATGATGCTATAATTCCCATCATTCTGTTCAGCATTCCTTAATCGCCGGCTTGCATATGCAATAACCCTCTTTGCCTCTCCCTGCTGTTGGTATAACACAGCTCCTAGCTGGGAGAAATCGGCAAAGCCAAGGATGCAGGAGCTGGTCAGTTTCTCTTTGAGCAAGTCAAAGGCAGTTTGACAGTCTTCTGTCCAAGACTGTTGTAACAGCCGGTTTGTTTTACTTGGACTCCCTACATTAGTACACAAATTCACTACATCATGCAGTGGACTGAAATCTTTGAGGATCCCTGAATGAATGGTCGATAATAACTGCAAAAGCCCAGAAATGATCTTAAGTCCTTAACTGTAGATGGTACTGGCCACTGCTGAACAGCTGAGACCTTCTCAGGATCTGTGCCTATCCCCTTGGCTGATATCTGGTGTCCTAAGAACTTGACCTCTGACTGCAGAAAATGACACTTCTCCAATTTTACCTTCAGATCATTCTCCTTGAGGCACTTAAGCACAGTGTTGAGCCTCTCCAAGTGTTCCTGGAAAGTCTGTGAATACACCAGAATATCATCCAGGTACACAAGCATGATTTGGAAGTCTAAGTCATTCATGGTTGCCTGCATGAGCCTTTGAAAAGTCGCCGATCCATTGCAAGGGTCAAAAAAGGAGTCTTATGCCTATCACGCTCCTCTACTACCACTTGGTGGTAACCACTTGCGAGGTCTATTGTCGAGAAAATTTGCACACCCCGCAGGGCATCAGAACTCTCATCAATATGTGGGAGTGGGAACGCGTCTTTCTGGTCTTAGATTCAGTCTCCGATAATCTACACACAGTCTTATACTCCCATCAGCCTTCCGGACCAACACCACAGATGAGGCATACGCACTATTGCTCTCCTGAATCACATCCTTCTTCAACAACTTTGCGATGTGCTCTTTCACTTCATTGTACTGATTTGGCGGAACACGACGGTATGGCTGTCAAACAGGCTTGTCATCAATTAACTGAATTTCACGCTTGACTTTGTCAGTGTACCCAAGGTCTTCCTCTTCAACTGCAAAGATATCCAGATACTTAACCAGTAAAGCTCTTAGCTGAGTTTGTTGTCCTTCACTACCCCCAATGTCGAGCTTGTCTAGAATTGACTTCAACTTGTGATTACTACACTGCTCCTTTAAACCCACTGTCACATGATCAATGCCAGCTGAGATCCGCTGAAACCTTACTGCACATTGTTGATCACTATCTATGCACTCCACCTTTGACAGGATACCCAGCTAGGTCCTAGGTGTGAGCCATACATCCTCTCGAGAGAGGTTTAAAATCTGTACTGGCACTATATGATTAGCGAACTCAATGAGTGCAGGAATGACTACAATACCTCCTGGCAAAGGGCTGTTAAGTTGCTCAAGTAACATTTTATGGTCACTACCAGCATCGCAGTGGCCTTGCTAGCTGCAATGGTGACTACAGATCCAGAAGGTATGTGCTCAGTCTCTTTTTCCAATACTCGGACTACTGCTTTCTTTTCAGTAGTGTGCATCTGCACTTTCTGGAAAACATCTCTCCACTCAGAATCCAACTTCCCTTCTAGGGTTGTGTCAAACTCTGCGTAGACAAGTTGCCTACACTGGCTGATAATGTTCATGCCTACAATAGACAGGATAGGTGGTTCGGTGCCAACAGGATCCCTGACTTATAGAAAGCTACAATTTGGTATCTTTATGCCCACTGCTTGAACCTCCAGGTCCAGATACCCAAAGTAGGGAATATCAAGACCATTTGCAACTGTTAGCCTAAGCCAGCCAGCAGTGGACAACAGCCAGGACAGCAGTCCTCTCCATTCAAGTGTTCTCAAAAGAACTGCTCGGTCAGGGTGCTTTCTTGACTACCTGTGTTCGACAGACAACGGAGAGCGATACCTGCTATTTCAAGTTTAACAACTGGACATTGCATTGCAGCAACTGGTCACAGGATAGTGGCACATCCTCGGTACCTATGAGGTTCCGCCGAATTGCCCGACTCACAACCTCTTGAGGGCGGGAGGATGCAGACTCCACTTCCCTTGCACCCCTCTTCCATGGGCAATTCTTGGCCAAATGCCCTCCCACCTGACACTTGAAACATATTGGTTGATCATTTTCTGTGAACCTAGTGTGTAAATTATGTCTGCTGTTAGTAGTGCATTTGAAAGGGCAACAGACAAGCCTCCTCTCGCACTTCTATCATTGAGGACTCAGGGTGGTTCCGCACAAATCCGTGGAGCTCTCTTCTGAGGGAAGAATCCCTGATTCCCTCTCTCAATTGATCTCTTAGTACCACCCTCTTATTGGTCATGGCATCAGGGGAGTACTTCAGTATCAAGTTAAGAGCTTGTGCTAGGGCATGTGAAAACTCTCTTACATTTTTACCCTCACATTGGTTGCAACTGTAGAAGCTATGCCACAGCTGAGGTGCACTATGCTTGTCTCTAAAAGCTTCCCTGAGATAGGTGAACAAGTCATCAGCCTGCTCTTCCTCAGCATCACTGCACATACGTGCTTCCTCTAAGGCTGCACCCCTGAGCAGGGCCATGACAAAGTCATACTGATCCTGGTCATACTAATTTCTGCTATGAAGTGCACATTGTACTTCTTCAATAAAGTCATCAACAGGCCTCCCATCTTTCTCAACAACCCCCGTCAATGGAACGATGTGTCTTTTCCCTTGGGCCATATACATAGGACCTTTTGCTTAATGTATCTATGGTTGCCATGGCTTCATCAAACCTACTATGCAATTCCCTAATTTGCTCATTTAAATCAAATTCAACTGGTGTGTCCTCTGAGCGTAACGTAGTAAAAGCTCAAGTCTTTAACGTTTTCACAACAAGCCTGCAGATGGATGTCTAAGTACACTTTTAACGATAATGAATAAGATTTGACGGTCACCCAGTTACATAAGAGTCAGATAGACAGAGTTTTGCATAGCGGGGGCTGTGGGGAAAAGGCTGGTAAGTGGAATTGAGTTCATGGCCAGACCAGCCATGATCTTATTGAATGGCAGAGCAGGTTCAAAAGGCCAGGTGGTCTACTTGTGCTCTTAGTTCTAATGTTCATCACACCCTTGGTCCAAAGAGGCACTGAAAAGCTGAACTCCATAGGAGGGTCAGGAATAACTGTCTTTGATATTGAGGCAGAATTTGACCTAGTTTAGCCAATAGGAGCTGGAGTACTCAGAGGAAGTCTATATGGTCACAGTGAGAATGCAGAAACTCCACTAGGACAGCGCCTGAGGTTTATAGGATTAAACCTAGGGTCTAGGATTGTGAGATTGTCAATGAGCTACCAGGCTGATCCATTTCTCTCAGGCATCCCCACTCCCCTGCCTTCTCCCCATAACCTGTGATGCCCTAGCTAATTAAGAACCTATCTGCCTCTGCCTTAAATGCATCCAATGACTTGGCTACCAGAGCCACTCACGGCAAGAACTTCCAGACAAACCACCCTGTGACTAAAGTAATTTCTCCACATCCCTGATCCTTCAATCCTGAAGTCGAGTCCTCTTTTGCTAGACTCCTCTACCATGGGAAATAACTGCCATATCTAATCTGTTCAGGCCTTTTAACATTTGGAATGTTTCAGTGAGATCCCTCCTCATTCTCCTGAACTCCAGGGAATACAGCCCAAGAGCTGCCAGACTTTCCTCATACGGTAACCCTTTCATTCCTGGAATCATTCTTGTGAATCTTCTCTGATCAATAGGAGAAGGCAGCTTAGTTAGGCATGGACTAGATGGGCTGACGGGCCTGTTTCTGTGCTGTACTTTGCTCAGATTCTATGACACTGTCTAAGAACCCGCCTAAAAAACTAGTTTTATTTTTACATGTATATTTAATATTGATACTTTTTCACGTGAGATTACACCAGTGAGGAAATGCTTTATTCCTGAGAGTTAAAGACAGATACAAAATGTGAAACTATTTTAGAAAAACAAAATTCCGCTGGAAAATATAGCTTGTGTAAGGAAGCATCCTTCTTTGATGGTAGGGTGACATAGAGGATTCATTACTCATTTAAAATGCAGTGCTTGATGTATTTTGCAAACAGGGTTTCATCCGCCATCAGCATTGGTTGTAAAAACAAAATATTAAGTGTATTTTTGTTGATGACTGGAAGAATATTATATCAATAAAGTATCTCATTCAGAGCTTTAAAGTAGTTTTATATTTCAGAAACACCTATAACATTAAGTTTAGCCTATAATACCTATAACATTTTAAAACCTAAAGATTGACTATATATTAAAACAATACTGAAAAACACATTAGTAATAAATGGAATATGTGGAGGCTGAGGGCCTGAGGGAACTAAAGGTCACATAGGGTAAGTAAACAGAAAAGTATTGTAACATGGGGAGGCAGATCCCACAGTTTGGGGCAGGCAGGCAGATCCCACAGTTTGGGGCAGGTAGGCAGATCCCACAGCTCGGGGCTGGCAGGAAGGAAGGCAGATCCCACAGTTCGGGGCAGGCAGGCAGGCAGATCCCACAGTGCGGGGCAGGCAGGCAGATCCCACAGTTTGGGGCAGGCATGCAGGCAGATCCCACAGTTCGAGGCAGGCAGGCAGATCCCACAGTTTGGGGCAGGCAGGCAGATCCCACAGTTCGGGGCAGGCAGGCAGATGCCACAGTTCGGGGCAGGCAGATCCCACAGTTCGGGGCAGGCAGGCAGATCCCACAGTTCCAGGCAGGCAGGCAGATCCCACAGTTCGGGGCAGGCAGGCAGATCCCACAGTTCGGGACAGGCAGGCAGATAGGCAGATCCCACAGTTCGGGGCAGGCAGGCAGATCCCACAGTTTGAGGCAGGCAGGCAGATCCCACAGTTCGGGGCAGGCAGATCCCACAGTTCGGGGCAGGCAGGCAGATCCCACAGTTCCAGGCAGGCAGGCAGATCCCACAGTTCGAGGCAGGCAGGCAGATCCCACAGTTCGGGGCAGGCAGGCAGATCCCACAGTTCGGGGCAGGCAGATCCCACAGTTCGGGGCAGGCAGGCAGATCCCACAGTTCGGGGCAGGCAGGCAGATCCCACAGTTCGAGGCAGGCAGGCAGATCCCACAGTTCGGGGCAGGCAGGCAGGCAGATCTGGGTTAGAAACATCAATAACTAATTGAATCTGTGGACGCTGAGGGCCTGAGGGAACTAAAGGTGACGTAGGGGAAGCAAACAGAAAAGTACTGTAAGATGGGGATGTGCCTTTGACCTCCTACATGGGGTAGGGGTGGACTTGGTGCTCTGCCTGGCGCTCTCCCCCTGGCTCTGTGCTGTGGCACATGGCTGGATAGATGCTTAAGCAGCCATTGCCTCCTCTTCAAGAGGTTGTTTCTCTCCATTAATTTTGAAATGCCACGGATCCAATGCGTGGCCTCATCGGCGTTGGTGGCCACCAGATCCAATTTCTTCCTGCTGCCTTTAAATATAATGCTGAAGCATTGGTCGGTGGGAATGTCTCTGGCATACCGCTGCATTCCCTCCGTCTGATGACCAGCTTTCAGCTCCTTGATATCATCAATGGAGACTGCAAGGGAGGGAGCAAAACAGCAGCAGAGATCAGAACAAGAGATTCAGACACATTGATAAGCACAAGAGATTCTGCAGAAGCTGGAAATTCAGAGTAACACACACACCAAGTTATTTATTCACAGTACTCTATCTATTTAGAGATACTCTGTAGAACTGACCCTTCTGTCCCAAAAAGCTACATTGCCCAACACCCCACCTATTTAACACCTGCCTAAGCGCAGGAAAATTTCCAATCACCAACCAGCCTTCTTTGAACTACAGGCGGAAACCCATATGGTCACAGGGAGAATATACAAACTCCTTACACACAGCACTGGCACTGAACTCTGAATTATTACCTGCCCACTCCCTGCCCCCCATCCCTGACGGAGCAGCAGCAGCATCGCACAAACCCCTCTGCTATTGTGGTGCCCTAAGATGCCGGAGGAACTCTGCAGGTCAGGCAGTATCTATGGAGAGGAGCAGAGTCAACACTTCAGGCCAACATCCTCCATCAAGATGAATGCTGAGGTGTGTGTGTGTGTGTGTGTGTGTGTGTGTGTGTGTGTGTGTGTGTGTGTGTGTGTGTGTGTGTGTGTGTGTGTGTGTGTGTGTGTGTGAGTGTGTGTGTGTGTGTGTGTGTGTGTGTGTGTGTGTGTGTGTGACAAAGGAGCTTAGGAGGAGAATATTGCAACATGTGGGGGCGCCTAAAAGTTCTTCTGCCTGTGGAATGCTGAAAGAATTGGAGTGTTGTTATCCTGAGCAGCACACAATGCTGGAGGAACACAGCATAGCAGGTGGCTTCTATGGAGGGAAATGAACAGTTGATGTTTGATGTTTCGGGTCGAGACCCTTCATCAGGACCGGTGGAGCTTGGGTCAGTGTGTTCCTCACTGTGGTGTGGTGAATAACACTGTTGCTGCCTTAGCCAGTTTTAACTGGGCCCGAGTGCACCCTGACAAGAGCCTGGGGCTGGAGTAACTCTGACCCTCGGACACGGGGCAGGAATCGGTTCTACAAACACCTGTGTGAGCCTACAGCCTGGAAGGGCATCCTTGCTCTCAGTTTCTCCCCCGGATGTCCCAGTCCACCAGGCAGGTTGCACAATCCCCAGGCTCACGGATATTAGCGCACGCACATTGCCACTCTTCCACCCCACCCATGGGTGCTTCTTGCACCACTTAATGAGCTGTGGATGCTTGATGACACAGAAGAAACTGCTTAAGCTAATATTCTTTGTCATCAGAGAAAGCACACTGAGCATTGAAATTGGGGCATCCTGTTGCAGTGGGAGAGACTGCATTTGCAGTACTGTGTACAGTTTAGGCAACACGATTGAACCTGCAGATGCTGGAAATAAATAAAAACACAAAATGTTGGCAGAACTCAGCAGGCTAGACAGCATCTATTGGAGGAGGTAGTGATGATGTTTTGGGCTGAAACCCTTCAACAGGAGTGACTCCTGATGAACAACAGTATTGTGCCAAATTTTTAACCTGTTCTGAGATCAATATAACCTTTTCCCCAGATAGAGCACTCCCTTTTTCTATCATTCATGTGCACTGTACAGGTATTTCTTAAATGTCCCCAGTGTATCTGCCTCTACCACCACCCCTGGGGTGGTTCCACACACACACCTCTCTCTGTGTACACTCCCTGGTATTTGCCATTCCCACCCTGGGAAACTATCTCTGGCTATCCACTCGATCTATGTTTGTTATGAACTTGTACACCCCTCTCAAGTCTCCTCTCACGCTCCTTCACTCCAAAGGGAAAAGCCCTCACGTGCTCATCCTCTCCTCATAAGACTACATGAGGATGGGTTAAACTAGTCCAGGTAGCATTCTAGTGAATCTCCTCTGCACAGCCGATACCAGGAAGGGGGGAAATTGGAAGCTTCTGATTGAACTTGGAGGAAATCCATGGTGTCTTGGGGAGAATGTACAAACTCCTTACAGAGGAGCAGTGGAACTGTATCCTGATTGGTGATCGCTGGCCCTGTGGAGTGTTGCACTAATTGCTTCTCTACTGCCCCATACCAGAGGTAAGGGGCAGTTAGGTAATGAAGGTGGGTGGGAGACTGCAGGTAAACAAAGGGTCTGTGATGTCATGACATGTCATCGAGAGATCTGCATAGAATCAGGCCCTTGGACCCATCATTTCAATGATGTCATCCATACTAGCCCCAGTTATCAGCATTTGATCAGTAGCCTTCTACAACTGAGATATTCTAGAGCCCCAAAGTCTTTGGAACACAGACCCCTTTACATTAAAAACTTGATACAGCAATTGTGCCTGTACATTTATTCTCAAACTCTTACATGTACACACAGACAGATATATTTAAACTAATATTTTTACCTTCATTCACTTCACAGTCTTCTGTGTTCCTGCTAGGGCCAAAGGATTGCTCTTTCCATTTTCCTTTCATTGACCGAGCCTCAGGCACTGGTTCTCTAAACCTGAGAACTCTTCTGCGAGTTCTCCGTTGTCCCCCTCTACTTCTCTGACCTAGAAAGACCTGTTCCCTTTGAGGTTTTGTGTTCCACCTCCTCATTTCCTTCCCCTCTCCAACAATCTTCTTCACCAGGGATCTCTTTCTCTTGTCCAATTTTATTCCCCTTCTCCTGCCCACTTGGACATTGGTGGAGTCACCCCACACAACCCCCAGCCTCCCTTCATTGTTTTTTTCCTCCTGATCTCTGCTGGTTCATTTGTCATTTTCCTCCCTCTCCTCCTGTCGTTTCTCATGTTCATCCACTGATTCAGTTGCCTTTGTTTGGGTAAGTTCAGGACTTCGATCTGCCAGTCCCTGTGATGACATCCCCTGCTCATTTCCTCTATCCTCTGACTGAATACACCCCTCCTCCATACTCTGGCTTCTAATCTTGTGGCTTCAGATCCACAGTGTTAATTCTATTGACTGGTAGTCCAGAGAGAGCAGCACTGCCCCCCCGGCTCCACTTCCTCAGTGCTGGAATCTAGTGTCTGGGCTATGCCGACTGTGGGCTTGGTTGTCACAGTTTGGGGGAGCTTCTTGCCAAACCTCAGGCAGCCCACCAGCTGAAGACGGTGGCAATACCACCAGCCTATATAGTTCATGGAATTCTGTTAATTTTTTGAGTTATTCCGAGAAAATGTTGTAAAAGCAGCTCAGCACATGAAGGAAAGTATCCTCTCCACGTCTACTGCACTCAACCTGCAGTTTCTTGTGGTCAGGTACTGCACCGTAACGACTTCACAATCTACCTCATGATGATCAAGCACGTGACTACAGGAAGATGTAGGTTGTTATGCAATTGGTCGATGCCGTCTAAGCTGGTCCCATTTGCCTACATTTGGGGCATGTCCCACTGAACATGTTCCCATCCAAATGGCTTTTATAAGTGATGGTCCCCACCTCTACCACTTCCTCTGGCAGCTCAGTCCATGTAATCACCTTCCCCTCTGTGTGAACAGCTGACCTCGTGATGTTATATTGTCAACCCCTCGACCTTCTGCGCTCCAAGCAAAAAAATCTGTCCGATCCTATCCAGTCATTCCTTATAACACTAATCCTCCTGTTCTGGTCACAGTAACTTCCTTGTAACTTGAATTTAATTACTTCCTTCCCATTGTAGGATGACCAGAACTGTATACTCCAAATGTGGTTTTCCCAACATCTTCCACAGGTTTTACAAACATTTGTGTTGATTTAGAGATACAGCACGATGATGGGCTCTTCCACCCAATGAGTCCATCAGAATCAGAATCAGGTTTATCATCTCTGGCATGTGACGTGAAATTTGTTAACTCAGCAGCAGCAGTTCAATGCAATACATAATCTAGATAAAAATAAAACAATAATAAATAAAATAAACAAAATAATAAATGAACAAGTAAATCAATTACATATATTGAACAGATTTTTTTAAATGTGCAAAAACAAAAACATTGTATACTAAAAGAAAAGTGAGGTCGTGACCAAAGATTCAAAGTTCTTTTTGGAATCGGTTGGCGGAGGGGGATGAGCTGTTCCTGAATCGCTGAGTGTGTGCCTTCAGGCTTCTGTACCTCCTCTCTGATGGTAACAGTGAGAAAAGGGCATGCCCTGGGTGTTGGAGGTCCTTCATAATGGACGCTGCCTTTTTGAGACACCGCTCCCTAAAGATCTCCTGGGTAGTTTGTAGGCTAGTACCCAAGATGGAGATGACTAGATTTGCAACCTTTTGCAGCTTCTTTCGGTCCAGACTGCCCAATCAGACAGATGTCATACATAATGGCCTTTGCAATTGATAATAGTGCTGCTTCGATGAGAAGATGATACAGAGGATTCATTACTCATTGAAAAATGCTCTGCCTGACATACTTTGTATCATCCATCTTGTGAAAAATACTGGGAGAATGTTTATAAGACAGCCTCGCTGTGTGATAAAGGCTGTCAACTTCATCACATTCAACACACTTTCATATCGTCTTTTTCAACAACTTTGTGAGGAAAGTGAACAAGACATTGAATAGCTACTAATGCACACCGAGGTACGATGGTTATCAAAAGGTAATTGTCTTTGTTGGTTTGTTGAAATTTGTGTAGCATCTGTGCCCCCAATTTACCCCTGTTCATCTAGGGTGAACCGCCATCGCCCTGCCAACAGTGCAATGCATTGGTGTAAATACGGTGTAATGCCCCTCCCCCAGTACACTCTCACAACACAAACATCAAACAACACACCAAATGCGAGTAAATAGTTACAATTTTAACTATAAAGTTAGTGATGGGTTAGTAGAAACAGATAACCTAAAGGCGCCAAATCAGTAAGTTCATCAGTTTGTGCACATAATATTTTAATACATTGGAGCTCACACCTCCAGTTCCTTCCACAATGACCTTCCAAGCCTTTGGCCACCATCCAAACTGCCGGCTTCCAGTATCCACCGCCCTGGAACCGCTGTCTGCTCCGCACACGTCCGTCCTCCTCGCTCATCTCCCTGAATAAGACCACAAACACCTGCTCAGCTTACTCATACAAGATAGCATAACAATTCTCCATTGGTTAGTTCCCTCCTTACCTGCAGTTATAACCCAAACATTCCAGGCACAGAAACCCATTACAGCATTCAGTAACATTACAGAGAAGCCATTTCATGATAACAATACAGAGAAGCCATTCTGTTAGCCTGAATAGTTAACATCACAGTTGATGGTACTGACAGCCCTACATTTGGGACAGTATTGTAGTATTTCTAGGGGAACAAATTGTCACTGCTAAGTCTAACATATTTTACCTGTTAGATATAGATGAAAACCTGAATTTATTAAACAGGGCAGTTATGAGGAAAAAACGGCAAGGAGGCTCTTACCGTTTTCCATGGAAAACTCAAACGTCTCAGCAATAATATTGGATTTCACAAGTTTATGCCCTTTCCTTCCCTGGCCACTCTTATAATGCAATTACAAGATGATGATCTATAGACCATTAGACATAGGAGCAGAAATAGGCCATCTGGCCCATTGAGTCTGCTCCGCCATTCAACCATGGCTGATCCTTTTCTTTATCTCCCCCTCAACCCCAGTTTCCGGCCTACTCTCAGTAGTCTTTGATGCCATATCCAATCAAGAACCGATCAATCTCCACCTTAAACATACCCAATCACCTGGTCTCCACAGCTGTACGTGGCAACAAATTCCACAAATTCACCATCCTTTGGCTAAAGAAATTTCTCAGCATCACTGTTTTGAAAAGGCGCCCCTCTATCCTGAGGCTGTGCCCTCGAGTCTGAGACTCTCCCACCATGGGACACATCCTTTCCACATCTACTCAGTTTAGGCCTTTCAATATTTGAAAGGTGGCAATGAGATACCCTCTCATCCTTCTCAATTCCAGTGAGTACAGACCCTGAGCAATCAAACATTCCTCGTATGATAAGTAAGAACAAAGTACACTGCAGATGCTGTGGTCAAATCAACTTCGCAGGTCGGGCAGCATCCATGGAAACGATCAGTCAACGTTTCAGGCCGTGACCCTTCATCAGGACTGAAGAAGGAGGGGGCAGGGGCTCTATAAAGGTGGGGGGAGGGGGAGAAGGAGAAGGCTGGTAAACCACTGACTCTCAGAACTACCTCAACTATACCTCTTCCGACCCTGCCAAATATAAAAATGCTATTCCTTATTCCATAAGACCATAAGACAAAGGAGCAGAAGTCGGCCATTCGGCCCATCGAGTCTGCTCCGCCATTTCATCATGAGCTGCTCCAATCTCTCCTTTAGTCCCACTCCCCTACCTTCTCACCATAACCTTTGATGCCCTGACTACTCAGATAACTATCAATCTCTGCCTTAAATACACCCAATGACCCGGCCTCCACTGCCGCCCGTGGCAACAAATTCCAGATTCACCACCCTCAGGATTAAAAAAAACGATTTCACATCTCTGTTCTGAATGGGCGCCCCACAATCCTCAAGTCATGTCCTCTCAGAATAGACTCCTCCACCATGGGAAACAACTTTGCCACATCCACTCTGTCCATGTCTTTCAACATTTGAAATGTTTCTATGAGGTCCCCCCTCATTTTCTAAACTCCAAGGAGCGCAATTCTAGAACGGTCAAATGTTCCTCATATGTTAACCCTCTCATTCCCGGAATCATTCTAGTGAATCTTCTCTGAACCCTCTCCAACATCAGCACATCCTTTCTTAAATATGGAGCCCAAAACTGCACACAGTATTCTAAGCAAGGTCTTACCAGTGCCTTATAGAGCCTCAAATTCACATCCCTGCACCTATACTCTATTCCTCTAGAAATGAATGCCAACATTGCATTCACCTTCTTCACCACCGACTCAGCCTGGAGGTTAACCTTAAGGGTATCCTGCACGAGAACTCCCAAGTCCCGTTGCATCTCAGAACTTTGAATTTTCTCCCCGTTTAAGTAATAGTCTGCCCGTTCATTTCTTCTACCAAAGTGCATGACCGTACACTTTCCGACACTGTAAGTCATTTGCCACTTCTTTGCCCATTCCCCCAATCTATCCAAGTCTCTCTGCAGACTCTCTGTTTCCTCAGCACTACCAGCCCCTCCACCTATCTTTGTATCATCAGCAAACTTAGCCACAAAGCCATCCATTCCATAATCCAAATTGTTGATATACGAGCCCCAACACGGACAAATGTACAAATAATACAACCTTGAAATTTGTCTCTTTTCAGGCAGCCACAAAATATGAAACCTGAAATAATCCATTTAAAAAGATCAACATATCAAAGAAAAGCACAGAACATGTAAACAATAACTGCAAGCAACACCATCTGGAACAAGAGTGAGTCCACAGGCACGAAGCACAGAGCAGCCAGAGCAGGCCCACCGCTCAGTCTCAGATCACCACACAATGGAGCAAAGCATCGTGGAGCTTGCAGACATGAAGCCTGGAACAGCAGAGGCCCTTCAATCCACGGTTGTGCCAACCTTTTAACCTTCTCTAAGAGCAATCTAACCCTTCCCTCCCACAAAAGCCACTATTTTTCTTTTCATCTATGTGCCTATGTAAGAGTCTTTTCAATGCCCCTAATGTATCTACCCTGGCAGCATGTTCCAGAGACTCTATGCAGAATTGTTACTTTTCTCAGTTTTTTTTATAGTTTACTTTTCTATGCTTTATGTATTTTATATAGTCCTCTATTATTGTGTAATTCTTCAAGTAAATGCAGTTGACAATGGACTCTTTGCTGCAGGGGATTCCTCATGTAGCAGCGTATCTTGATGATATTTTGATTACGGAAGCCACGGAGAGGGAGCATCTGGCTAACTTAAAACAGGTGATGAAGAGACTCTGAGATGCAGGAGTGCAGTCGAAACACAGAAAATGTGTCTTCCTGGCTCCATGTGTGACCTACCTGGGACACAAAATTACAGCTTTGGGGCTTTGCCCAGTGGAAGAAAAAGTGAGAGCTATTAAGGAGGCCCCAAGCCCCAAGAGTGTCACTGAACTCAGATCATTTTTGGGCATGGTGAATTATTATGGCAAGTTTATTCCGGACCTCGCAAAGGTTTTGGCCCCATTGTATAAGCTGCTTCACAATGACACTAAGTGGTGGTGGGGTGAAGAGCAGGAGGAAGCTTTCAAGAAAGTGAATGCATTGCTACACTCAGTGAAGCTGCTCGTTCACTATCACCCAGACAAGGAGATCACCCTTTCTTGTGACACTTCGTCCAATGGAGTCGGGGCAGTTCTCCCACATGTAATGGAGGACCATTCAGAGAAGCCTATTGGTTTTGATTCACGTACCCTGACGGCTGCTGAGAAGGGATATTCACAGCTAGACAAAGAAAGTCTGGCAATTGTTTTTGCAGTCAAACATTTTCATCAGTACCTCTATGAATGTGCATTCACAATTTATACGGACCATAAACCACTGATGAGCCTTTTTAGGGAGACCAGATGCATCCCACTGCTAGCCTCAGCCAGAATACAGCGTTGAGTTCTCACATTTTCAGCCTAACAGTATACTATTGTGTACAGAGCAGGTGGAGATAATGCAAACACAAATGTGCTGAGTCGACTCCCTTTACCTGAGAAGCCTGTTACTACGTATGTGCCTCCAGAGACTGTTTTCATTGGAGAGGCTGTCCGCGACACCTGTAAAGGCAACCCAGATCAAGCAATGGACAGAGAGGGACCCAGTCCTGTCTGAAGTCAAGATTTTTCTTTGACAAGGTTGGCCCAGAGTTGAGGAAGGAGAGGAACTGAGACCTTATGCCAAACTCAAGAGCGAACTGAGTCTGCAGGATGGTTGAATTTTCTGGGGGGGGAGGGGAGGGTCATCGTGTCTCCCTCTGGCCGTTCACAGATTGTAGAGGAACTATATACAATGCATACTGGGAGTAAAAGAGTGGAAGTAAAGACCCCGCCAACCCCAGTAGTATTAACTTATCTTTAATAATACTCACATTACAACACTTCTCCCCCTATAAAATCCAACATTTCCCAAATATAGAAGAATTGGGAAATAAAAACAGTGGTATCATTAGCAACAGGTTACCAATACAAAAACACCTAAAAAACATGGCAAATTCAACATTCAATCTAACAACAGAGGAAACTATCCAATCAAAGATTCAGTCTGTCAGGAGGTTTGCGAGGGTGCTGCGATATACGCACTACTCCCGGTGACCCAGCAGGCACCGCTGGTGAGGATGTTTTGGGTGGATCTAGTGTTGGGGACACAAGAGGGGTCTGTGTGTCTGCGTGAGAATGGTCTGTCCTCTTCAGGGGACTCTGCCCCCTCTGCCAGTGTCTCTCCCTCTAGCAAAGTCATGGGTGGACATGCTTTCCTGGTATGCATTAAGTGGTCATTGCTCCTTAACTGTTTTGGACTACTGAGATTCTTTGAAATTGGTGGCAAGCTATTCTCAGCATTATTGGGAGAAACGGCATCTGCAGGTTTGCCACCTAGCTTGGAATGCACTGAAGAAGGAACTTTATTTTTTGAACTTTTGATTTTTGACTGTGACTCAGAATAGACCCAATTGCAAATTTTTCATGGAGTTCCTTGTTATAACTTGGAACTATCTGGAGTTCAACAACAGGAAATCGCAATGCGTTTCGGAAAACCTCTTGTGCTTGAACAAAGGTCTTGTCTGTTAAATCACAGTCATTGATTTTGATGATACATTCAATCCCCTGCAGCAGGTTCTCTTTTCTTGAACAGCTGTTCTCTTCAATACCACGAATACTCAGACCAAGGAATCTTCCACTCAGTGTAGAGTTAAAAGGCACAACATGGATTTCCAGGGGGCCACCGCCTCCAGAAAATTCTTCTTTCTTTGTCAAATCACTCAGAGTGCTTTCTGAATGCTTGTCTGGTGGTCCTGGAGGCTCTGTTCTTACATCGTCTGCGGGTGCCCCGTCTGCTACTGTTATGATTGCCTTCACATGCAGGTTCCTGTTAGCGGGATCATCAGGCTGAGATGCAACTTGCTGTAACTGGGCAGGTGGTACAAGAGCTGGGTCACTCACATTGCCATCGGCGACTTCGTCTGCACGCTGCACCTCATGCTCTTCCGTCACGTGTGCATATTTAAATTCATGCCAGTTGAGCCAGATTTTACTAAGCCAATTGCGGCCCAGAAGACTGGGCCCACTGCCCTTAGCTATCACCAGCCTGGCTTCAGCCTTCTGGGCCCCAGCCTAAATATCCAGATATAACACTCCTAAATGAGGTATGGACTGCCCAAACAGGTCCTGAGTTGGAGTTTAGATGGTCTGATGGGAGGCAGGTTGGATCCCCATGTCCTCCTGTAGGTCTCTTCACTAATGAACGATGCAGTAGCCCCTGAATCAATCTCGCACTTAATGTCCTTTCCCTTGACAGTGACTGTGGCATAATAGGGTTCAGATGGTCCCTCAACTGTTTCCACCCCAAACATGTTGTAGGCAGACGCTGCCTCTTTGTCTGCTTCTCCTAGGTCTTTATTGCTAATTGCCGACGGGACATCAACTGTCTCGATTTCACCACACCCTGTTCCAATTCCAACCTAACTCTTTCCGAACACTCTGCTCTCTCCACACCAATCCCAACCTCACTATGAAACCCGCTGATAAAGGGGGAGTTGTTGTTGTCTGGCGTACTGATCTCTACCTGGCCGAGGCACAGCAACAACTCTCTGATACTTCCTCTTATTTACCCCTTGATCATGACCCCACTAAGGAGCACCAGGCCACTGTCTCTTATACCATCACCAACCTTATCAGCTCTGGGGATCTCCCATCCACTGCCACCAATCTCATAGTTCCCACACCCCGCACTTCCCCTTTCTACCTCCTACCCAAGATCCACAAACCTGCCTGTCCTGGTAAACCTATCGTCTCAGCTTGCTCCTGCCCCACCAAACTCATTTCTGCACACCTTGACACTGTCTTATTCCCCCTTGTTCAATCTCTTCCCACCTATATTCGTGACACTTCTCACACTGAATTTTTTCAATGATTTTAAGTTCCCTGGTCTCCACCGCCTTATTTTCACCTTGGACATCCAGTTCCTATATATCTCCGTCCCCCACCGGGACGGTCTCAAAGCTCTTCGCTTCTTCTTGGATTCCAGACCTAACCAATTCTCCTCTACCACCACTCTCCTCCGACTAGTGGAATTAGTTCCTACTTTCAATAATTTCTCCTTTGGCTCCTCCCACTTCCTCCAAACCAAGGGCGTAGCCATGGGCACCTGCATGGGTCCCAGTTATGCTTGCCTTTTTGTTGGCTTTGTGGAACAGTCCATGTTCCAAGTCTATACGGGTATCCATCCCCCTCTTTTCCTTCACTACATCAACAACTGCATTGCAGCTGCCTCCTGCGTGCGTGCTGTGCTCATTGACTTCGTTAACTTTGCCTCCAACTTTCACCCTGCCCTCAAATTTACCTGGTCCATTTCCGACACCTCCCTCCCCTTTCTTGATCTTTCTGTCTCCATCTCTGGAGACAGCTTATCAACTGATATCTACTATAAGCCTACAAGACTCCCACAGCTACCTGGACTATTCCTCTTCCCACCCTGTCTCTTGCAAAAATGCTATCACCTTCTCACAATTCCTCCGTCTCCACCGCATCTGCTCTCACGATGAGGCTTTTCATTCCAGGATGAAGGAGATGTCTTCCTTTTTTAAACAAAGGGGCTTCCCTTCTTCCACCATCAACTCTGCTCTCAAACACATCTCTCCCATTTCCTGCACATCTGCCCTCACCCCATCCGCCTGCCACCCCACTTGGGATAGGGTTCCCCTTGTCCTCACCTACAACTCCACCAGCCTCCAGGTTCAAATTATAATTTTCCATAACTTCCTTCACCTCCAACGGGAAAGCACATCTTTCCCTCCTCCCCTCTTTCTGCTTTCCATAGGGATCGTTCCCTAAGCAACTCCGTTGTCCACTTGCGCCCCCCCCCCATCCCTACCCACCGATCTCCCGCCTGGCACTTACCCTGTTAAGCGGAACAAGTGCTACACCTGCCCTTACACTTCCTCCCTCACCACCATTCAGGGCCCCAGACAGTCCTTCCAGGTGAGGCGATACTTCACCTGTGAGTCGGCTGGTGTGGTATACTGTCCGGTGCTCCCGGTGTGGCCTTTTGTATATTGGTGAGACCTGACGCAGACTGGGAGATTGTTTCACTGAACATCTATGCTCGGTCCGCCAGAGAAATCAGGATCTCCCAGTGACCACACATTTTAATTCTACATCCCATTCTGATATGTCTATCCGTGGCCTTGACTGTCAAAATGAATCCAAACTCAGGCTGGAGGAACAACACCTTATATACTGGCTGGGTAGCCTCCAACCTGATGGCATGAACATTGACTTCTCTAACTTCTGTTAATGCCCCTCCTCCCCTTTTTACCCCATCCCTGACATATTTAGTTGTTTTTTTTCTCTCTCTCTGCCCATCCCTCTGCCTGTTCTCCATCTCCCTTTGGTGCTTATCCACCCCTCCCCCCTTCTTTCTCCCGAGGCCTCCCATCCCATGATCCTTTCCCTTCTCCAGATCTGTATCACTTTCGCCAATCACCTTTCCAGCTCTTAGCTTCATCCCACCCCCTCCGGTCTTCTATCATTTCGCATTCCCCCTCCCCCCACTACTTTCAAATCTCTTACTGTCTTTCCTTTCAGTTAGTCCTGACAAAGGGTCTCGGCCCGAAACGTCGACAGTGCTTCTTTTTATAGATGCTGCCTGGCCTGCTGTGTTCCACCAGCATTTTGTGTGTGGTAATGGAAGATGGAGGGTTGGAGTAAAGGGTTGTTTTGACTGAGGACATGCTAGGGTAGCATGACCCAGCAAGACCACAGTTTACTAATCCTAACCGGAACCCATATGTACTTGGAATGTGACAGGAAGGCAGAGCACCTAGAGAAAACCCACACTGTCATGGGGAGAACGTACATACTCCTTACTGGGAGTGGCAGGTATCAAACCCCGAGCACTGGTAGGTATTGTGCTAACCGTTATGCTACCATGCCACTACACAAGAGAATACAAAATATTCTTGGATGTGGTCACTGTAGAAAGTGTGCAGAGGAGATTCACCAGGACGTTGTTAGGGATTGATCCTTTCAGTCATAAGGAGACACTGGAGTGGATGTGTCTGTTTTCTCTGGTGTGGAGGAGGTTAAGCGAGGACATGATTGAAGTATGCAAACGTATGTGGGCTATATAGGGGTAGACTGAACAAATCTCTTCCCCCTTCCTCTGGAATAAAAGGACATAGAAAGAAAGAGATTTTGATGGGAGTTGAGGGGTCCTTTTTCACCCAGATAGCGGTGAGTACTTGGAAAAGACTGCTGGAGAGTGGAGGAAGCAGAGTCACTGAGAACATTTAATGGGACTTCAGAGGTTGATGGTGTTGAAGATAGGGTAGAAGGTTGCTGTAGGATTAAATGACACATTGATAGGATGCACAGCTGGGCTGAGTGGCAGATAAGAGTTCATCCTGGAAAAGTATTAAATGATTCACTTTAGACGGTTGAACTTGAAGGCGAATACAGTGAAAATGGCAATTTTTTTGCGGAGGGGAGGAACAGGGAAATAGGAGGGCACATCCAAAGATCCTTAAAGTTGTCATGCAAGTTGATTGCGTGATTAAGAAAATGTATGGTGTGCTGGTCTTCAAATGGTAGGGGATTGAGTTCAAGAGAAGTGAGAAAATGTTACACCTTTATAAATCTCTGGTTAGACTACCTTAGGAGTATCGTGTTTGGTTCTGCTCACCTCATTGTAGGATGGAATTGAAAGCTTTAGAGAGGGTGCAAAAGAAATTTACCAGGATGCTACCTGGTTTAGGGAGCACATCTTATGAAGATAGGATGAGTGATTTAGGGCTTTTCTCTTTGGAGCAATAGAGGATGATAAAGGATGAGAAATGTCTTGAGGAGGTGTACAAGATGAAAAGGGGCATAGATCGAATGGCTAGCCAGTGACTTATTTCCTGAGAGCAAATGGCTAGTACAAGAGGGCATAATTTTATGGTGATTGGAGGAAAGAATCCACTTTTGACAAACTGTACATATGCTATGAGCAACACCTTGTTGTCTTGCACAGTTGACTAATCCAGATGGATCCCAAATTCTGTGTTTTGTAGCTCTGTGCATAGTTGATACTCAATGTCTTCACTCATTTCCTCAATATGATAAGCTGCAGAGTTACTACTCAAAGGATTTGATTTTAAAATACGGGTATCCATTTTGCAAATAGTGATGAGCACTTCTGATACAGCAGGCATTATTAATCTTTCACTGATTGTGTGAGATTTTCCACACTTCGCAAATATTTTTGTAATGTTATAAGAAGCAATGACACCATTAAGAACAAGATCATTTTTAGCTTTCTTGGCATCAACACTTTTCAAATGCTTCTTTCACCATCTGGAACTGGGTAATACCACAAGTAGCTTTTTCAGGGTGCCTTTTACGAAAGTGTTCCTGCAATCTTGACAGTTTCATGGCTTCATTAGACAATACAGTATAACAAATAAGACACATGGGGCATCTCTATAAATCCCAGTCTCTATAAAAGAGAGGTACCTCCTAGCCGCAGTCATCGTGTGAGCGTTCATCGGAGTCGACTGAGGCAGAGTTGTAAGACCTCGCTCAACAAGGCTTTGGTGAGAACAGGCAGAGGCAAGGTAAGTAGGTAAGTTAATTCCTTATTTCTTATTCTGTAGTAACTTCAGAGAGATTAGGCAGTATGTTTACAGAGCCAGTGTTCTGTTCTGGGTGTAAGATGTGGGATTTCCAGGAGACTTTAGTAAATTAGATGCATCCTCTAGATTCTGGCAACTTAAACTAGATAAACCAGGTCACCAGGAGACGTTCATGGAGTGAGCACTATTTTAGATTCGCTCCATAACCTTTACTTTTTTAACTTATGATCACCCTTATTTAAATTATTTTTACCTACACCAGAAGATTCTTGTTACTTTCTTAGACTTATCTTTAAGAGTGTACTATGAATTCTGAAGAAATGAGTACAGAAATGGCTTTAGGATCTAAAGGGCGAGACCCTGGGGAAGATTCTAACAGTAATGGAAAGAAAAAAAGACTGATCCTAAATGTACTGAATTGACTTATGATATGTTTTTGGAGCTCTTAAATGAAAAATCTGAAGAACAATGACAAACTTTCAAAGAAGATTTAAAGGCTTTCCAGGATTCTCTGGATAAGATTGGTCATGAAGTTAAACAGCATCAAACTTTATTCGCAACTCTGCAAGAGGACACTCGGAAGCGAGACTTGAAAATCGAGAATCTGGAGTAGAAATTATCTTTGGCGATTAAGCAGTTGGAAATACTTAAAGCCAAGTGTGTCGATTTTGAAAATCCATCTAGAAGACAGAACTTACACATACTTGGTCTCCCGGAAGGTATCGAACAAGGAGACCCCTGGAAGGATTTCACTCAACTTTTAAAGGATGCGTTCCCTTCTGTTTTCCCAGGTAGTCCTCCATTACTTGATCGTGCCCATAGAATTATCCGCCGATCACCAAGTTCTTCATCTAATTCACCTGTTGTAATTGTTCAATTTCACTATGTGCATGTTAAAGAGCACCTTATTCGTTTGGCTTGTCGTTTAGGGATGGTTAAATTGCAAGAATTCCAATTCCAGCTTGCGGAGGATTTTAGCCCAGAAGTGATGAAGGCGTGGCTCGCATTTAAACCTTTGATGTCTATATGTTACGAGAAAAACCTAAAACCAGCACTTTTATACCCTGCGAAACTTAGAATCTCGCCTTCGAATACGCGACGACATGTTTTTCTCTCCACATCTGATGCTAGAAGCTTTCTGGATGAGAGTTATCCTATTGCTTCAGTTTCTCGTCTCTAATATATGTATGGTTTTGATCATTACAAGATAATCTTTGTTTCCAAAACCAGATTTTGTTTCTGGTTATTGGTGTAGGTTTACTCTACATTTTATACTCCTATTAAAGCTTTTCTTTATTGACGTACTAATCTTTTTAATTTATTTACTTTAACCATTGTATTTCATTTTTGGTCATTATTATTAATTCTCTGAAGGTGAATTTTTTTAACATTTTGATATCTTTTTTTCATTTTTTTGTGTAACTAAGATGGCGGTTTCTTTTTTAAAATACTTCTTGCTTTCTTTTTGATTTGGCCATTTTTTTGTCTTCTTCTTCTTCCTATAATGACTTTCTTATCACATCCTAACTTTTATTTCTTCAGGTTTTAACCCGATTTATAAGTTACCAGAGTTTGTATTCTTTATGTTTTCTTTTTACTAGCAATTATATTAAGAAGTCTGTTTTAGCATTGTGTTAATTACTTTTTAGGATTTTGGGAAGACTTTTTTTCTCCTTTATATATTTGGAGTCGCCTTCTCGATACATGGGGGTAGATTTCGTGTCACGCTTTTTTTTCCTTGCCTCCTTAGGGTCAGGAGGGTCTCTTTTTTGTGGGTGGTGGGTGGGGGGGGGGGTTTCTTTCTAATTCTATAGGTCTTTTTATTAGTTTTTCTAGTTTTTTCATTTGGGCTGATTTCAAACTACTGAAATGTCCGATGTGTTGTCGTTTCCGGTTCCTCCACTTATTTTTGTTCCTCTTCCGGGTACATGAGTTCACTCTTTGGTTAACTCTTTATATACCAAAGGGTTGATTTTAGAAATATGGCTCAGACCATTAATTTTGCCTCTTGGAATACTAATGGCTTAAACCATCCAATTAAACAGAAAAAGATTTTTAAAGTATTCCAAAGACTGAAAGCGCATATTATTTTTGGACAAGAAACTCATGTGAGGAAAGAGGAAAATCAACATTTTTTTAGGTTATGGCGGGGTCAACAGTACCATTCAAATTTGAATGCCAAAGTAAAAGGAGTTTCAATTTTTATTGACTCCTCTATTACATTTGTTCAACACGATAATATTTTGGATCTGAATGGTAGATTTTTGTTAATTACTGGGTTACTTTTCAATAAGAAATTTGCTATGGTTAATGTTTACGCTCCAAACATAGATTATCCTGATTTCTTTAAGTCTTTATTTACTTCTCTACCTGATCTAAATGAATATATGTTAATAATGGCTGACGACTTCAATTGTTGTTTAAATCCTTTGCTGGATAGATCTATATCCATTCAGACATTACCAAATAAGTTGGCCACTTATATCAATTCTTTTTTGACTAATACTGGAATTTTCAGTATTTGGAGATTTCTACATCCTAAGGTCAAAGAGTTTTCATTTTTCTCACATGTCTATCATTCTTACTCAAGAATTGACTACTTTTCATTGACTCTCATTTTATTCCATCTGTAATTGGCTGTAATTATGACGTTATAGCCATCTCTGATCATGCTCCAATGAAACTTTCTATTAAATTAATGGACACAGCTCCCAGTACTAAGCAATGGCGATTTGATTCTACCTTACTACAAGATCCGGATTTCTTTAAATTTATAAAGGAACAGATTGATCTTTTCAACTAATTCCACGGATGAAATCTCCTGTGGAACACTTTGGGACACTCTTAGAGCATATATACGTGAGAAAAGGGACTGGGTATTCACAAAAGGGACAAGGCAGGGACTGAGTATTGATAGTGCATGATCAGCCATGATCTCAGAATGGCGGTGCAGACTCGAGGGGCTGAATGGTCTACTTCTGCACCTATTGTCTATTGTCTAAAACGTATTAAGAAGAAAACTCTTTTATTGGTTGATAAGATCAAAGAAATTGACAAGAAATATTTGATTGCTCCTAGTAAGGAGCTTCATAAACAAAGGGTTGAGCTTCAAATGGAACACAGTTTATTACTTACATCTTCGATTGAAAATCAATTAATGAAAAACAGAAGTGATTTTTATATACATAGTGATAAATCGGGTAAACTGTTAGCTAACCAATTGAAGAATGCTTCGGTTAAACGTCAAATTATTAAGATTCGCCAACAGAATGGTGAACTGACAGTTAATCATGATGAGATAAATAAATCTTTTCAAGATTTTTATACCTCCCTGTATCATTATGAATTTCCTCATGATCATAATACCACGCATGATTGTGTAGGGAAATTGAATTTTCCAAAATTATCATCTGAAGAACTTTTAATATTAGAAACTCCTATTATGGATGCAAATTAAAGGTGTTATTTCCTCTATGAATTCCGGGAAAGCACCAGGTCCAGATGGGCATACAGTGGAATTTTTAAAGTTTTTTCCTCTACTCTTTCTCCTTGGTTATGCAGGGATTTTGAAGAAGCAATTAGACTAGGTAAACTACCACAATCTTTTTACAGAGCTTCCATTTCTTTAATATTGAAAAAAGATAAAGACCCTATTGACTGTGCATCCTATAGACCAATATCTCTATTGAATGTAGATTCCAAGATCTTTTCCAAGTTATTGGTGACCAGGCTGGAGAAGGTATTACCTCAATTTATCTCGAAGGATCAAACTGGTTTTATTAAAAATTGTTATTCTTTTTTCAATATTAGGAGATTATTGAATATTGTTTATACTCCCTCACGCAGTACCTCAGAACGTGTCACTTCATTAGATGTGGAGAAAGCATTTGATAGAGTTGAATGGCCATATTTATTTACTGTGCTTGAGAAGTTTAATTTTAGTCCGACATTTATATCCTGGATTAAATTGATATATCATACTCCAGCAGCCTCGGTTTTTACTAATAATCAAAGATCTCCCTTTTTTCCTTTATTTCGGGGTATCAGGTAAGGCTGTCCTCTTAGTCCTTTATTATTTGATATTGCTCTGGAACCTTTGGCAATTGCTATTAGAGAATCACCTAACATTTCTGGCATTCCTCGAGGGATAGATATACATAAGTTATCATTATATGCAGATGATCCGTTATTAGACATTTCTGATCCTGAGAAATCCATTACTGCAGTTATATCACTATTAGCTCAGTTTAGTAATTTTTACAGGTATAAATTGAATCTTAATAAGAGTGAATTGTTCCCCTTAAAGAGACAAGTTCCAATTTATGGAAATTTACCTTTTAAATTAGTTAAAGACTTTTTTATATATCTAGGGATTAAAATTACAAAAAATCATAAAGGAGTTATTCAAGGTTAATTTTTTACCCTTAATTGATCAGATTAAATGTTTGTTTACTAAATGGTCACCATTGTCTTTATCTCTGATAGGTCGGATTAATGCTATTAAGATGATTATTTTACCCAAGTTCTTATATATATTTCAAGCTGTACCAATTTTTATTCCAAAATCCTTTTTTGACAATGTTGATTCAAAAATTTCCTCATATATATGGCAGAATAAAAATCCTAGATTGGGTAAAAGATATTTACAGAAGTCAAAGAAGGAAGGTGGATTGGCATTGCCTAATTTTAGATTTTATTATTGGGCAATTAATATTCGATATTTGAATTGTTGGCTAAGGGATTTGGATTTATCTCCTAGCCCTCATTGGGTAAATCTGGAAACTAAATCTGTACAAGGATTTCCTTTGGGTTCTATTTTAGGGACTTCTCGTCCCTTTGCTCTTTCTAAATTGCATAAACGAATTGACAATCCGATAGTTAAGTACACTTTACGTATATGGTTTCAATTTCAGTAATTGTTTGGGTTGAATCAGTTTGTTTTAGCAATTCCTATTGTATCCAATTTCTTTTATCATCCCTCTATTATGGACCAAGCTTATTCAGCTTGGAAGACTGAAGGTATACCACGATTTTCTGATTTATTTTTGGATAATTTTTTAATGTCTTTTGAACAATTATCTAATAAATGTAATTTGCCTAGATCTCATTTTTTTAGATATTTACAGATTAGGATTTTTTTAAACACTGGACTTCCTACCTTTCCAAATCTTGTTTCTTTGGGTATTTTGAAGAAATTGTTAGAACTAAATCCTTTTCAGAAAGGTGTAATATTAAATGTTTACAATATAATTATGAAAATACATTCAAAGGCCTTTTATAAGATTAAAAATGATTGGGAAAGAGAACTTAACCTTACTATCCCTATTGAGAATTGGCATAAAATTCTTCAATTAGTTAATTTATCCTCTATATGTGCAAAACATTCATTGATACAGTTTAAAGTAGTGCACAGGGCTCATATGTCCAAGGATAAATTGGCTCATTTTTATTCCCATATAAATCCTATATGTGACAGATGTCATTCTGAGATAGCTTCTTTTACACATATGTTTTGGTCATGTCTGCTTTTGAAAAAATATTGGAAAGACATTTTCGATATTATTTCCACGGTATTGAACATTGACTTACATCCTCACCCTATTACTGTAATCTTTGGTTTACCAATGATAGAGTCAATTCATTTATCTTCTTCGGCTTGTCGGATGATTGCATTCCTTATATTAATGGCTGGAAGATCTATTTTGTTGAATTGGAAAGAAATTAATCCCCCTACCATATTTCATTGGTTTTCTCAAACTATGTTATGTCTAAATTTGGAAAAAATTAAAAGTGTCATATTTGACCCTTCTAATGAACTTGAAAAGACTTGGAGGCCATTTATTCAATATTTTCACATGATGTAATTCGACCCTGTTCCAATCCTATTTGTTTTTCCGGTTTTGATTATATGTATGTTGAGAGGATCAGAGTTGGGGACACTGATGATTCTTTGTCTTTTTATAGATACTATAAACAGCCCATTTTTTTCTTACCTTTTTTCATGAGCAGGAATGGCTACCAGTGGCATATACATCTCGTGCATTATCCAATCCAGAAACAAGGTATGCCCAAATTGAAACAGAATTGCTCAGCATTATGTTTGCTTGTGAGAAATTTCATCAGTTTGTGTCAGGGCAATCTATTGATGTTGAAACTGAGCATAAGCCTCTGATTGCATTGTTTAACAAACCTTTAAATGACTGTCCTTTGCAAATTCAGCGAACGATGAACAAATTGCAAAGATGCGCATTGAACGTGTCATACACACCTGGAAAATTCATGTACACGGCTGACACACTTTCTAGCGCTGTGGATCCAACAACAAAATACAGTCACGGGGACGCTGTTGATGTTCAGGCATTTGTTGATATGATCATAGAGACTGTACCTGTTGCTCCCGGAAAGTTGGAACTGCTGCATCTTGAGACAGAGGAGGACATAATTCGCAGTCAGGTAATACAAGTGGTGATGGATGGATGGCCGGATAATAGGCATGACTGTACCTCACTACTACAAGATTATTGGAACCATAGATCAGAACTGTCTGGTGTGCATGGGATATTGTCCAAAGGTAGTAGAATTGTGATACCTAAAACTCTCCGAAAAGAAATGCTTGGGAAAATTCATGAAGGCCACCTAGGTATTGAAACGTGTAAGAGAAGGGTGCGCGAAGTGATGTTTTGGCCCAGGATGAATCAAGAAATTGCAGAATTGGTGTCTTCTTGTGGAATATGCTTTAAATACCAACCTAGCAACCTGAAGGAGCCACTGCATCCACATCCTAGTCCTCAGAGACCTTATCAGAAGGTAGACGTTGATCTTTTTGTAACTGACAACAAAGATTATCTATTAATAACAGATTACTACTCATTGTATCCTGAAGTGTGTGGTTTTGAGCAGAACAACAGCAGAGAACATAATTACATGCAAGAAAACAGTTTTTTCCAGACATAGTATACCTGATGAAGTTTTCACAGACAATGGTCTACAATTCAATGGTGAATGTATGAGATATTTTGCTCATGAATGGGGCTTTGTTCATACAACATCTAGTCCATTTTTCCCTCAATCAAATGGATTAGTTGAGAAGTCGATAGGAATTATCAAGAAACTAATACACAAAGTAAAAGATAGTGGAAGTGATTTTAATAAAGCTTTGTTAGCCTACCGTAGTACTACACTTGAATGTGGATTTCACCTGCTCAGCTCTTGATGCCACACCGTTTGAGATCCAATCTGCCAATAGGTGAGAGCCTCCTGCGAACAGAGAGAGGTGAACAAGTGAAAAGATGGAAAGATGAACACAAAGCAAAGCAGAAAACAGACTTTGACAGATGTTCTGGTCTATCACCTGAACTGCACCAAGGAGATGAAGTGAGGATACAAGACAAAATGAACAGACGGACATAGAAAGCTACAGTACAGGTGTCCCCCATTTTTCTAACGTTGCTTTACGTCAACTCGCTGTTACCAGAGACCTACATGAGTTACCTGATTTAGGTAACAGTGTTTTCACCGTTACGGAAAAGACAGCGCGCGGATAACGGCAGCGGGCGGGAAAAGGCAGCGCGCGGATAACGGCAGCGGGCGGGAAAAGGCAGCGCGCGGATAACGGCAGCGGGCGGGAAAAGGCAGCGCGCGGATAACGGCAGCGGGCGGGAAAAGGCAGCGCGCGGATAACGGCAGCGGGCGGGAAAAGGCAGCGCGCGGATAACGGCAGCGGGCGGGAAAAGACAGCGCGCGGATAACGGCAGCGGGCGGGAAAAGGCAGCGCGCGGATAACGGCAGCGGGCGGGAAAAGGCAGCGCGCGGATAACGGCAGCGGGCGGGAAAAGGCAGCGCGCGGATAACGGCAGCGGGCGGGAAAAGGCAGCGCGCGGATAACGGCAGCGGGCGGGAAAAGACAGCGCGCGGATAACGGCAGCGGGCGGGAAAAGACAGCGCGCGGATAACGGCAGCGGGCGGGAAAAGACAGCGCGCGGTGCAGACTAGCTCCTCCCCCGGAACCGGATTCTAGCCGGCATACATTATATCTACTTTATCTAGGCTGTGTATTTTTATGTGTTATTCGGTAGCTTCATAGCTTAAATTTAAGGTTACTGAAAACAGTGACAGTGTTCCTGCCGGACGCGCTTGCTCCGTGTGTTCCTGCCGGGCGCGCTTGCGCCGTGTGTTCCTGCCGGGCGCGCTTGCGCCGTGTGTTCCTGCCGGGCGCGCTTGCGCCGTGTGTTCCTGCCGGGCGCGCTTGCGCCGTGTGTTCCTGCCGGGCGCTTTTGCGCTCTGTCCCCCTGCCGGGCGCGCTTGCGCCGTGTGTTCCTGCCGGGCGCGCTTGCGCTCTGTGTTCCTGCCGGGCGCGCGCGCCGTGTGTTCCCGCCCAGAGCGCTTGCGCCGTGTGTTCCTGCCGGGCGCGCTTGCGCCGTGTGTTCCTGCCGGGCGCTTTTGCGCTCTGTGTCCCTGCCGGGCGCGCGCCGTGTGTTCCTGCCGGGCGCGCTTCCGTTGTGTGTTTCAGCCGAGAGCGCTTGCGTGAGATTTTTGCTGCGGGGCGACAGTGCTGCAATAATTGTGGAAAAGTATCGTACATTACATCGGCTGTGTATGTATCAGAGCATTGCTGCACAGCACAGTCATTTTCTGCTGTACATCAGTCAACCTTTACCTCAGAGAATTCAGTCGTCAGTAAATGGCAATAAAAGGGTTCAAAGAAGAATGCCAGAGGTGTGTGAGGCGATGAAAGACAAGGGTGAAGCGTATGGGATGAATGGACTGCTGTCCCTGGGGGGGGGGAACCATGCACTTAATGGACGACCTTCTGTGTCATCATAAGCCTAAGGTAAAATCTCTAGAAGTACTCTACGTTCGAGGGATTTGTCATAGGATATGGGGTGAGACCAGGAATGTGGTTTATTGTATTGCTCTGGTCGCTCCATGAATTCACCACACTCTCTGTGAAAAACCTGCTCCCCAGGTGCTCTTTAAATTATTCTCCTCACCTTAAAACTCTCCCTTACCCTGGGAAAAGGACTGTGACTAACCTTCATGTGTGCCCTTAAAATTCTATACAGAACTGTCAGCCCCCTCTCCTTATAACTGAAAAATCTCTAGTCCCAGCAACATCTTTGTGAATCTTTTCTGTATCTTATCACAACCTTTCTTGAAAATTAAAATAAAAACAGTAGCTGAAATAAAAACAGGAAGTTCTGTCAGTGCTCGCAATGTCTTTTCGAGTAATAGAATCACAGAGTCACAGAGCCTGGAACAGGGCCTTTGGCTCAATTTCTGTCCAAGCTAGTCCCACTTGCCCCATATACATCTAAACCTTTCTGATACATGTTTCTGTCTTGTTTCATTTAAAAGTTGTTATTACATGGCTGGAAACACTTTGTGTGCTTCTGGAACAAAAAGTGTTTCAGGTCTGAGAAACCTCATCAGAAATGAGAAAGGGAAGGAGCAGTTTAGTCTAGGTAGCAGAGAAAGCAGGGAGGGTGATAGGTGGAACAACAAATTTCTCTGAAAAAGATTGTCCAAGAAAATCAAAAAATCTCTAAGTTCAAGTCCATGGTGTGAAAAAGAGTACCATAGTAATCCCTATCATTGCGCATCACCTACTGTCATGAGTCGGTGCACTCGGAGAAGTTCCCTGCTTGGTAATAAATGAGATCGAATATTTCTCAGTGCCACCTCCTTCATAGCTATACGTATTCTTAATTCTTCATGATTTTTATCCAACTGCTTTAATGGGCTTAATCAATAATGACATTTATTGAAAATCTATCCCATGAATATTTAATGAAGTATAATATATCTCTTCTTATCTGTGATCTCATTGGGTGATAGTAAGATTCATGGTTGGCTCCACCCATTAGGTGCCTAACGACGCCACTTCTTTCAAAAGTTCGACTTCTTTCAAAACCATGCCCGTGCTGAGAAATTAGCATTACTCATGAAAGTCGTTAGGTACAGGAGAACATACGTAAGAAAATAGGGGCAGAGTCAGGGTTATACAGCACGGAAACAGCCCCTTCTGCTCGGCTCGTGCTTGCTGACCGAGTTGTCTACCTGAGCAAGTCCCAATTGTCTGCATTGGTCCATAGCCCTCAAAACCTTTACTATCCATGTTACTGTTTAAATATCTAAATAAAATCCTATTCTGGCAGCTCATTCCATATACCTACAATTCTCTATGTCAGGGTTCCCAACCTGGGGTCCATGGACCCCTTGCTTCATGGCGTTGATCCATGGCATTTAAAAGGTTGGGAACCCCTGCTCTCTCTGAAGGTGGTTATCCGACAGGTCTCTTTAAAATCTTCCCCCTCTCACCTGCCAATTTTAGGCTTCCCTACCCTGGGGAAAGGACTGTTATCACTCTCCTAATGATCTTATATTCCTGCATTTTTTAGAGCAAGAACTCACAGCATGTGGGGCAGCACAGTGGTGTGGTGATTAGTGTAACACCATTACAGCTCCAGTGACCCAGGTTCAATTCCCGCCACTGTCTGTTGCATCTCAAATCTCAACACAATAGTCCCGATGATCCTGCATTTTCTCTACTTCTGACGGAAGGAAGAGAGTAATTGTGATCTATCTCCTTGGATCAGGGAAGGTGGAGGAGAGATTTGCAGTCATGGAGCCATACAGCACAGAATCACAACCTTTGGCCCACCAAGTCCTCACAGATCATCAAACACCATACATATGAAACCATAAGACCATAAGATATAGGAGCAGAAGTAGGCCATTTGGCCCATTGAGTCTGCTCCACCATTTCATCATGCCTGACCTATTTCCCTCTAGCTCCAACCTCCTGCCTTCCCCCATATTCCTTTGTGCCCCAATTAATCAAGAACCTATCAATCTCTGCCTTAAGTATACCCAATGAGCAAACAGGAGGAAATCTGCAGATGCTGGAAATTCAAACAACACACACAATATGCTGCTGGAACACAGCAGGCCAGGCAGCGTCTGTAAGGAGAAGCACTGTCGACATTTCGGGCCGAGAGCCTTTGTCAGGACTAACCGAAAGGAAAGATAGTAAGAGATTTGAAAGTAGTGGGGGGAGGGGGAAATGCGAAATGATAGGAGAAGACCGGAGGGGGTGGGATGAAGCTCAGAGCTGGAAAGGTGATTGGTGAAAGTGATACAGAGCTGGAGAAGGGAAAGGATCATGGGATGGGAGGGCTCGGGAGAAAGAAAGTGGAGGGGGGGGGGAAGCACCAGAGGGAGATTGAGAACAGGCAGAGTGATGGGCAGAGAGAGAGAGAAAAAAACAAATAAAAATGTGAGAGGAAGGCAGAGCACTTAGAGGAAACCCGCACTGTCATGTGGAGAACGTACATACTCCTTACTGGGAGTGGCAGATATTGAACCCTGAGCACTGCAAAGTATTGTGCTAACCGTTACACTACTATGCCGACACACAAGAGAATACAAAATATTGTTGGATGTGGTCACTGTAGAAAGTGTGCAGAGGAGATTCACCAGGACGTTGTTAGGGATTGACCCTTTCAGTCATAAGGAGACACTGGAGTGGCTGTGTCTGTTTTCTCTGGTGTGGAGGAGGTTAAGGGAGGACATGATTGAAGTATGTAAACTTATGTGGTCTATAGAAGGGGTAGACTGAATGAATCTCTTCTCCCTTTACCCTCACGAATCTTCTAGAATAAAAGGACATAGAAAGAAAGAGATTTTGATAGGAGTTGAGGGGTCCTTTTCCACTGCCTTCCAGAACTGCCCAGCCTTGCTTCTAGATAGATGGCTGCACCATACCTAGGTCAAGTCTATGGAGGGAATATTGGGAGAAGAACCATGCAGGAATACTGTTGGACCATTAGATGCAAGACCAGGAATCAAATGCACAGAAGGCTTGGAAAAAAGGTCATGCAGTTACAATTATATCAATGGCCTTTTACGCTGATGGCATTTAGGGCAGCAACGATGGTCCTCCATCTCTGTCTGTCCATATCATCGCACACAGATACAGAAGGATTTGTCATTGGCTGTTTCAGTAACTATTTTTGTTGTTAAACCTGAGCTGAACCCACAAACCTGGACTGGTGAACCACTCTAAGTCTGGCCTCCACCCTTTGACCCATTTGGCATAGGTGACATTACCAAGAGCCAAAGCACAAGGCCCTAACTCCAGCCAACATAGATCTCTGGGTAATTGAGACTTGAAACCCTGTGAGAAAGTTGTGGTACTCTTTGAGGATTACAATTATGATTCCACAGAATGACTAGTACAAGAGGGCATAATTTTAAATGATTGTAGGAAAGTATGGAGGGGGGTGAGTGGCAAAGGTAGTGTCCTGCAGTTTTTTTGCAATCTAGAGGTTCAGAAGTCAAGAACAATTCCGATTCAGATTTATTTATCACACGTACGTCGAAGTGAACAGTGAAATTCATTGCTTGCATTAACAGTCAACACACCTGGGGGCAGCCCGCATGTGTTGCCACAGGTTCCAGCGCCAACTCTGCACGCCCGCAGTGCTCAGCGGAACAACACAGAACACAACAAGCAACAAAACAACAATAGCCACAAGGTAACAGCAGCAATGAGAAATGTCACAGCAATAAAGAGCAAACAACTGAAGAAAAAGGAGAAAACAAAGAAGTTGTGGTTGTCTTTTCTTATAAAAATATTGCTCTGAGTGAAAAGCTAACAACTCTCCAGTGATAACACATAACCTTTAAAATAGTGGTAGGACAATCGTTACAGAAAAACGGAAAAGCTAGAAAAATACAGAACCAGCTTTACTACTGTTGTAATGTGAGTATTATTAAAAGTAAGTTTAAACTACCGGGGTTGGGAGGGTCTTTACTTCTGCTCTTTTACTCCCAGTATGCATTGTTGTCCACCCATGCTGCACGAGGTACCTGGAAGCCTCCATATTGTAAATATCATTTGCCGTCCCAGATAAAGATGCTCTTTTGGCTATCAAGCTGTTGTAGTTCACCACACGCCCCGTGTCACGAGTCCGCAGCGTTGCACTGTGTCCGGGTCAATAAAATTCTCAGTGCTGGCTGTGTCAAACAGGCAGCTAGTCCTGTGCCCCTCCACCAGGATGTCCATCATTGACCTTGCAAGCTGGTGTGGGGCGCTTTGGTTGAGGGTTATGGTGGCCCGGGTTGAGCCGTCTTGGTGCCCGGTAAACACTGGCGGGCCGGGGGCGGGGCATGCTGACGTCGACAAAGATGGCCGCCCACATCCGGGCATGCAAGATGGCGGCCCCCATGTCTCACACGCAGCGCTGCCTGATCCCGCTCGTAGTTTAGACTTACAGACCTTGGCGAAATGGCCCTTCTTCCCACAGCTGGAGCAGGTCGCTTCTCGGGCCGGGCAGCCTTTTCGGGGGTGCTTTTCAAGTCCGCAGAAATAACACAGCTCAGGCTTTCACCTGGCCGCAGCCGTGGTCGGGTTCGGGGAGTTCGTGGAATCGCGACTGAGAGCGGCTTTGGCGAATTCGCTCGCGGGAACCGGCGGGGGATTGCGCGACTGGACAGAGTCAGCGTTGTGCAGAGCAGCCTCCAGCGTGTCAGCCGTCTCGATCGCCGAGCGTAAGGTAAGATTGGCTTTTTCCAGCAGCCGCTGGCGCACGTACACTGACCTCGTTCATGTAACAAAGGCGTCTCGTACTAGCAGCTCTGCATGCTGTTCCGCTGTGAGCGTTTTGCAGTCACAAGTTCAGACGGGTGTCTGTAGGGCTCGGAGAAGGTCGGCACCCGATTCTCCAGGCCATTGTCGTCGGGTAGCTGAACGATGTCTTGCATAGATGGTGTTCACTGGCCGCAGGTACTGTCTTTTGAGGGTGTCCAGTGCCCCTTCGTGGGTCGACAGGTCCGTGATAAATGATTAAACTTTTGGGGTGACCCTCGAGAGGATAATTCTGTGCATAACAGCGGGTTCAATTGCATGAACCTCCTCCAAGTATGATTGGAAGCATGCAAGCCAGAGTTCAAAGGCAAGAGCTGCTTCAGGGTCTTGGGGGACCAAATCCAATCTTTCCGGATGTAAAATGGTTTCCATGTTATAAAACTTCTAGTCAATAAAATTGATGCACCATCAATAACTCACTGAGACGTAAAGGCAAGATATCGGCTTTTATTGACTGGAAGAAGGAACAAGCAGTGGTTGACCACCATACTACATCCTGAGCCGGGCTCAGGCCTCAATTGCCTTTATACAGGGGTCTGTGGGAGGAGCCACAGGAGCAGTCAGCAGGGGGCATGTCCAGACAGGTATATGTAGTTCACCACAACTGTCGAGTGGTCTTTTTGTAAAGTAGAAGTTACCACATATTTCTGGTGACGAGGTAAACTGGTTTTGTGGACTGGTCGGCCCTGTTTTTAATCAAGTGCTGTGAGCGGGCAAGGAGCCTTGTGTTCGGATGGCTGCATTTGGAACGGTCGGTGTGTTCGACAAGCAAATCGAGGAGTGACCGGAGTACGAGGAAAGGTTGGGCCACTTTTTCTGTGCTAATGGAATCACTGAGGAGGTTAAGAAGCTCTCTATTCTCCTGGGTGTGTGTGGGGCAAAGACAGACAAGCTGATATGGAACTTGGCTACGCCACAGAAACCGGGAGAAATTCCATACGACGAACTGGTCATGCTTGTGGGGAACCACCACAATCCGAAGCTTTCGGTGATCGTTCAAGTTTCACAGCCAGGTCAGTTTGCGGGCGATTTTGTGGCCAAGCTTCAGCAGCTGTCGGAGCATTGCGGTTTCAGAGCCGTGTCAGATTACATGCTCCGTGATAGATTAGTATGCAGCAATAATAATGATGCCGTACAATGCCACTTGTTTGGGGAAACCCCACGGTTGACTATCAAGACAGCCCTAGAAATTGCTCAAGGCATGGAGTTGGCTGTTAATAATGCCAAGGATATACAGAAAGGATATGGGGTGGGGGGGTCGTAGTGGACGGCAGTGCTCCAAGTCAGAAGGGAGACCGGTAAACAGGCAAAGTGGGTGGAATGTTTTCGGTGTGGAGGAACGCACTATGCAAATGTTTGGAAGTTCAAAGATGCAGTCTGCCGTGCTTGTAGCAAGAAGGGACATTTAGTTAAGAAGTGCAGGAGCATAAAGGGTAAGGTTAAGCATGGGCAGGGGAAGCTCAACAGACTCAGGCAGCCACACACCACCTAGGGGAAGCAGACGAAGAGGCGTCATGTGCCCACAACATGTTTGGGCTGGAAACAGACGAGGGACCACCTGAACCCTATTATGCCACAGTCACTGTCAAGGGAAAGGACATTAAGTTCGAGATTGATTTAGGGGCTACTGCATTGGTCATTAGTGAAGAGACCTACAGGAGGACATGGGGATCCAACCTGCCTCCCATCAGACCATCTAAACTCCAACTCAGGACCTGTTTGGGCAGTCCATACCTCATTTAGGAGTGTTATATCTGGATATTTAGGCTGGGGCCCAGAAGGCTGAAGCCAGGCTGGTGATAGCTAAGGGCAGTGGGCCCAGTCTTCTGGGCCGCAATTGGCTTAGTAAAATCTGGCTCAACTGGCATGAATTTAAATATGCACACGTGACGGAAGAGCATGAGGTGCAGCGTGCAGACGAAGTCGCCGATGGCAATGTGAGTGACCCAGCTCTTGTACCACCTGCCCAGTTACAGCAAGTTGCATCTCAGCCTGATGATCCCGCTAACAGGAACCTGCATGTGAAGGCAATCATAACAGTAGCAGACGGGGCACCCGCAGACGATGTAAGAACAGAGCCTCCAGGACCACCAGACAAGCATTCAGAAAGCACTCTGAGTGATTTGACAAAGAAAGAAGAATTTTCTGGAGGCGGTAGCCCCCTGGAAATCCATGTTGTGCCTTTTAACTCTACACTGAGTGGAAGATTCCTTGGTCTGAGTATTCGTGGTATTGAAGAGAACAGCCATTAAAGAAAAGAGAACCTGCTCCAGGGGAATGAATGTAATATCAAAGTCAATAACAGTGATTTAACAGACAAGACCTTTGTTCAAGCACAAGAGATTTTCCAAAACACATTACGATTTCCTGCTGTTGAACTCCAGATAGTTCCAAGTTATAACAAGGAACTCTATGAAAAATTTGCAATTGTGTCTATTCTGAGCCACAGTCAAAATCCAAAAGTTCAAAAACCAAAGTTCCTTCTTCAGTGCGTTCCAAGCTAGGTGGCAAACCTGCAGATGCCGTTTCTCCCAATAATGCTGAGAATAGCCTGCCACAGATTTCAAAGAAGCTCAGTATCCAAAACAGTTAAGGAGCAATGACCACTTAATGCATACCAGGAAAGCATGTCCACCCGTGACTTTGCTAGAGGGAGAGACACTGGCAGAGGGGGCAGAGTCCCCTGAAGAGGATAGACCATTCCATGCAGACACACAGACCCCTCTCGTGTCCCCAACACTAGATCCACCCAAAACATCCTCACCAGCGGTGCCTGCTGGGTCACCGGGAGTAGTGCGTATATCGCAGCACCCTCGCAAACCTCCTGACAGACTGAATCTTTGATCGGATAGTTTCTTCTGTTGTTAGATTGAATGTTGAATTTGCCATGTTTTTTAGGTGTTTTTGTATTGGTAACCTGTTGCTAATAATACCACTGTTTTTATTTCCCAATTCTTCTATATTTGGGAAATGTTGGATTTTAAAGGGGGAGAAGTGTTGTAATGTGAGTATTATTAAAGATAAGTTAATACTACTGGGGTTGGCGGGGTCTTTACTTCCACTCTTTTACTCCCAGTATGCATTGTATATAGTTCCTCTACAATCTATGAACGGCCAGAGGGAGACACGATGACCCTCGCCCCTCCCCCCCCCCCAGAAAATGCAACCATCCTGCAGACTCAGTTCGCTCTTGTGTTTGGCATAAGGTCTCAGTTCCTCTCCTTCCTCAACTCTAGGCCAAACTTGTCAAAGAAAAATCTTGACTTCAGACAGGACTGGGTCCCTCTCTGTCCATTGCTTGATCTGGGTTGCCTTTACGGGTGTCGCGGACAGCCTCTCCGATGAAAACAGTCTCTGGAGGCACATACGTAGTAACAGGCTTCTCAGGTAAAGGGAGTCGACTCAGCACATTTGCGTTTGCATTATCTCCACCCGCTCTGTACAAAATAGTATACTGTTAGGCTGACAATGTGAGAGCCCAACGCTGTATCCTGGCTGAGGCTAGCGGTGGGATGCATCTCGTCTCCCTAAAAAGGCTCATCAGTGGTTTATGGTCCGTATAAATTATGAATGCATGTCCATAGAGGTTGTGATGAAAATGTTTGACCGCAAAAACAATGGCCAGACCTTCTTTGTCTAGCTGTGAATATCCCTTCTCAGCAGCCGTCAGGGTATGTGAAGCAAAAGCAATAGGCTTCTCTGAACGGTCCTCCATTACGTGTGAGAGAACTGCCCCGACTCCATTGGACGAAGCGTCGCAAGAAAGGGTGATCTCCTTGTCTGGGTCATAGTGAACGAGCAGCTTCACTGAGTGCAGGAGTTCTTGAAACATTACTTCCTTGAAAGCTTCCTCCTGCTCTTCACCCCACCGCCACTTAGTGTTATTGTGAAGCAGCTTATACAGTGGGGCCAAAACCTTTGAGAGGTCTGGAATAAACTTGCCATAATAATTCACCATGCCCAAAAATGATCTGAGTTCAGTGATGCTCCTGGGGCTTGGGGCCTCCTTAATACCTCTCACTTTTACTTCCACTGGGCAAAGTCCCTCAGTTGTAATCTTGTGTCCCAGGTAGGTCACACTCGGAGCCAGGAAGACACATTTTCCGCATGTCAACCTCAATTCTGATTCTGAGAGTCTCTTCATCACCTGTTTTAAGTTAGCCAAATGCTCCCCCTCCGTGGCTTCCGTAATCAAAATATTATCAAGATACGCTGCTACATGAGGAATCCCCTGCAGCAAAGAGTCCATTCTCAACTGCATTTACTTGAAGAATTACACAATAATAGAGGACTATATAAAATACATAAAGCATAGAAAATTAAACTATAAAAAAAACTGAGAAAAGTAACAATTCTGCAGAGAGTCTCTGGAACATGCTGCCAGGGTAGATACATTAGGGACATTGAAAAGACTCTTACATAGGCACATTGATGAAAAGAAAAATAGTGGCTTTTGTGGGAGGGAAGGGTTAGATTGCTCTTAGAGAAGGTTAAAAGGTTGGCACAACCATGGATTGAAGGGCCTCCGCTGTTCCAGGCTTCATGTCTGCAAGCTCCACGACGCTTTGCTCCATTGTGTGGTGATCTGAGACTGAGGGGTGGGCCTGCTCTGGCTGCTCTGTGCTTCGAGCCTGTGGACTCACTCTTGTTCCAGATGGTGTTGCTTGAATTTAGTGTTTACACGTTCTGTGCTTTTCTTTGATCTGTTGGTCTTTTTAAATGGATTATTTCAGGTTTCATATTTTGTGGCTGCCTAAAAAGAGACACATTTCAAGGTTGTATAATTTGTACATACTTTGATAATAAATGTACTTCAAACTTTTTGTACTGTTACGTATTCAGGCAACAATAAATATATGAGATCGGCAAGGGTTTCTTATAACAAACAGCACGTTTATTAAACACCGAAAACAAACCCCCCAAAAGTAAACAAACACTACCGTAACCGGAAACAGCTGCTGAGCGGCTGTTCAAACAGTTCGTAAAGTGATATTCCAAAACAGTTCTTTAAAGTGATATTCCAAAACAGTTCTTAAAGTGATATTGCCAAAAGTTCGATATGCTCACAGTCCATTTAAAAGGAGAGACTTTACAAGACGATTTGAATTCTCTTTCACGTCGCTTGCTTCGATTCCCGACGTCGAAATTCCCACGAAGAATTTACGAAACAGAACGGCTTAAAGGCACTGACCTTTCCTTCTCCACTACCTTCAATCCTTTCTAGGTAAACCTAGGGATTAACACGAAGATAGTCAACGAAATCCTTCCAAATAAGGATCAAACAAAGGTCGCCCCCGTTTCACCGTAGAAAGCGATTCTCCTCGATCTTTAACTTCCAACCTTGAATCTTCACTCTCCTTTAATTCTCAAACTAACAGCATCATAAAGAACCTGTTGGCATTAACCTTTTAAACTTTAGGCATTAAATAAAAACTTCATCCTTCAACTAAACTGCGTCATCACTTCAAACACGCAGTGGCATGAAGTCAACTTGGCAAATCCAGCCACGAACTGCCCCTCCTCACAGGGTGGGGTCTACCTTTTATAACCTGTAAAAAAAAACCCATCACATGATCTCTACTGGCGGGAAAATGACGTCACCACCATCACAAGACCATCACCTCAAGTCCAGTACAGCTTCAACCCCAGTCACATGACAAGGGCACCACTGTCATGTGTCACGAGTACTTAACAGTACATTCTATGTCTATAAGATTTTGGAGCAGAATTAGGCCATATGTCCCATCAGTCCAGTTCTTGTAGCTATCCTACCTGGCATCCACTTTTCTTCCCAGTAACCACGCACTAGGTCTTCCTGTCCAGCCTCGAAGCTCCTTGCTAATTCACTTGACAAGCTGTTGAACTGTTTGTCCTGTACCTCTCTCCGTAGATCTGGTTTCTTGATGATTTTGTCATCGCATGAACAGAGTTCCAATATCCAAAAATGAAGTTGTCTACCTTGTGCTGCAGAGAAGTGTCCTCCTTGTCCATCGCTTTAATGGACCTCTTGAAGGATTGGGCAAACCTTTCAGCTCACCCATTGGTTACTGGATGGTGAGGAGCTGACTTGAAATGTTTGATGCCACTTTTCTTCATGAATAGTCTGAACTGACCTGGTCCATTGTTACTCACAATTTGTTCAGGTAAGCCGTTTCAGGAGAAGATAAACCTCAGAGTGGAAACAGTCTTTTCTGAGGTGGTTGACTTCATTGGTATGACCTCTGGCTACTTTGAATGAGCATCCAAAGCACTCAGAAACATGGAGTTCCATGAATGGCCCAGCAAAGTCAATATGTACATCCCAAGCAGCTTTTGGTCACGTCTTCAATCTGTTTATCTATTCTTGGCCACCACACGTAGCTCTGGGAGAGACTCCTCTTCTTGACTGTACCAAGGTGTCCTTCATGCAGATTCTCTAACACTTTGGTGTGCAGTTTAGAGGGAACCACAGCACGAGATCCACACAGTGTTCTTTGACATACAGACAGTTGGTCTTGCCTCACTGAGAACTCTGGACACATAGGATTACCGTGAGCTAGCCATCCTTGCAGGCTGATGTCATGGACTTCTGACAATGTCAGGACATCCCTTGTTTCTCTTTGTATTTCAGAACTTGTTACCAGCAACTGGTCCACTAATGCTGTGTGGAACACCTCTGCTCAGTCACAAAATGAAGACTTTTGTTCTGTTGCCAACAAAGGAAGACATGACAAGCTGTCCGCATTGTTGTGTTGTTTGGTTTCATTGAACTCTATGTCATAAGAGTGGTCTCCCAGGAAAAGTCCCCAACTTTGCAAGCGGGTAGCAGACATCACTGGGATTGAAAATGGACACCAGGGCTCGATGATCTGTCACTAGCATAAGCTTTTGTCTGTAGAGGTAGTGGTGGAACTTCTTTATTCCCCATACCAGACTAAGGGCCTCTGGGTTGATATGTTCATAGTTGTGTTCTGTGCTCGTCAGTGATCTTGAAGCAAATGCAATTGGACTTTCAGATCCATCTTCCATAATGTGTGACAAAATGGCTCTAATGTCATAAGGGGCACATTGCACACCAGTCTGATGGGTAGGGATGGGTCATAGTGGGTGAGTAGTTCATCTGATGTTATTATTCTCTTTGTTTCCTTGAATGTTCTTTCGAATCTTATCAACCGTTCCCACATTGCTGCTGTCTGTAACAATGTGTTCAATGGATTCAGCACTGTAGCAATGTTTGGGAGAAACCGGTATAATAGTTTACAAGGCCCAAGTATGACTGAGTTGTAATACACGGGAGCACCGGATGCAATAGATGACCCCAACAGACTCACAAGTGAAGTGTTGCCTCACCTGGAAGGACTGTTTGGGGCCCTGAATGGTGTTAAGAGAGGAGGTGTAGGGACAGGTGTAGCACTTACACTTGCAGGGATAAGTACCAGGTGGGAGATCTGTGGGGAGGGACGTATGGGCCAGGGAGTCGCAGAGGGAACGTTCCCTGTGAAAAACAGAGAGGGGTAGAGAGGGAAAGGTGTGCTTAGTGGTGGGGTCCTGTTGAAGGTGGCAGAAGTTGTGGAGGATAATATGCTGGATCCGGAGGCTGGTGGGGTGGTAGGTGAGGACAAGGGGAACATGGTCCCTGTTGTGGTGACGGGAGGATGGGGTGAGGGCCAAAGTGCGGGAAATAGAGGAGATGCGGGTGAGGGCATCACTGGTGACGGCAGAAGGCTAGGCTAGTCAAGGGAGATATATAGTGGATGTTGTGTATTTGGATTTTCAGAAAGCCTTTGACAAGGTACCGCACATGAGGCTGCTAAACAAGATAAGAGCCCATGGAATTACAGGAAAGTTACATACGTGGATAGAGCGTTGGTTGATGGGCAGGAAACAGAGAGTGGGAATAAAGGGATCCCATTCTGGTTGGCTGCTGGTTACCAGTGGTGTTCCACAGGGGTCCATGTTGGGGTCGCTTCTTTTTACGTTGTATATCAACGATTTGGATTGTGGAATAGATGGCTTTGTGGCTAAGTTTGCTGATAATACAAAGATAGGTGGAGGGGCCAGTAGTACTGAGGAAACAGAGAGTCTGCAGAGAGACTTGTATAGATTGGGGGAATGGGCAAAGAAGTGGCAAATGAATTACAATGTCAGAAAGTGTACGGTCATGCACTTCGGTAGAAGAAATAAACGGGAAGACTATTATTGAAATGGGGAGAGAATTCAAAATTCTGAGATGCAATGGGACTTGGGAGTTCTCATGCAGGTTACCCTTAAGGTTAACCTCCAGGCTGAGTCGGTGGTGAAGAAGGCGAATGCAATGTTGGCATTCATTTCTGGAGGAATAGAGTATATTAGCAGGGATGTGATGCTGAGGCTCTATAAGGCACTGGTAAGACCTCACTTGGAATACTGGGTGCAGTTTTGGGCTCCTTATTTAAGAAAAGATGTGCTGATGCTGGAGAGGGTTCAGAGATGATTCACTAGAATGATTCCGGGAATGAGAGGGTTAACATATGAGAAACATTTGACCGCTCTTGGACTGTACTCCTTGGAGTTTAGAAGAATGAGGGGGATTTCATAGAAACATTTTGAATGTTGAAAGGCATGGACAGAGTGGATGTGGCAAAGTTATTTCCCATGGTGGAGGAGTTCAGTATGAGATGATGTGACTTGAGGATTGCAAGGCGCCCATTCAGAACAGAGAAGCAAAAAAATTTTTTTAGCCAGAGGGTGGTGAATCTGGAATTTGTTGCCACGGGCGTCAGTGGAGGCTGGGTCATTGGGTGTATTTATGGCAGAGATTGATAGGTATCTGAGTAGTTAGGGCATCAAAGGTTACGGTGAGACGGTGGGGGAATGGGACTAAAGGGGAGATTGGAGCAGCTCATGATGAAATGGCGGAGAGACTTGATTGGCCAAATGGCCGACTTCTGCTCCTTTGTCTTATGGTCTTATGGAATAAGGAATAGCATTTTTATATTTGGCAGGGTCGGAAGAGGTATAGTCGAGGTAGTTCTGAGAGTCAGTGGTTTACCAGCCTTCTCCTTCTCCCCCTCCCCCAACCTTTATAGAGCACCTGCGCTCTCCTTCTTCAGTCCTGATGAAGGGTCTCGGTCCGAAACGTTGACTGATCGTCTCCATGGATGCTGCCCGACCTGCTGAGTTGATTTGACCACAGCATCTGCAGTGTACTTTGTTCTTACTTATCATATGAGGAATGTTTGAATGCTCAGGGTCTGTACTCACTGGAATTCAGAAGGATGAGAGGGTATCTCATTGCCACCTTTCAAATATTGAAAGGCCTAGACAGAGTAGATGTGGAAAGGATGTATCCCATGGTGGGAGAGTCTCAGACACGAGGGCACAGCCTCAGGATAGAGGGGCGCCTTTTCAAAACAGGGATGCTGAGAAATTTCTTTAGCCAAAGGGTGGTGAATTTGTAGAATTTGTTGCCACGTACAGCTGTGGAGACCAGGTCATTGGGTATGTTTAAGGTGGAGATTGATTGGTTCTTGATTGGATATGGCATCAAAGACTACTGAGAGTAGGCCGGAAACTGGGGTTGAGGGGGAGATAAAGAAAAGGGTCAGCCATGGTTGAATGGCGGAGCAGACTCAATGGGCCAGATGGCCTATTTCTGCTCCTATGTCTAATGGTCTATAGATCATCATCTTGTAATTGCATTATAAGAGTGGCCAGGGAAGGAAAGGGCATAAACTTGTGAAATTCAATATTATTGCTGAGACGTTTGAGTTTTCCATGGAAAACAGTAAGAGCCTCCTTGCAGTTTTTTCCTCATAACTGCCTGTTTAATAAATTCAGGTTTTCAACTATATCTGACAGGTAAAATACGTCAGACTTAGCAGTGACAATTTGTTCCCCTAGAAATACTACAATACTGTCCCAAATGTAGGGCTGTCAGTACCATTAACTGTGGTGTTAACTATTCAGGCTAACAGAATGTCTTCTCTGTATTGTTATCATGAAATGGCTTCTCTGTAATGTTACTGAATGCTGTAATTGTTTCTGTGCCTGGAATGTTTGGGTTATAACTGCAGGTAAGGAGGGAACTAACCAATGGAGAATTGTTATGCTATCTTGTATGAGTAAGCTGAGCAGGTGTTTGTGGTCTTATGTGATGAAGTTGACAGCCATTATCACACAGCAAGGCTGTCTTATAAACATTCTCCCAATATTTTCACAAGATGGATGACACAAAGTATGTCAGGCAGAGCATTTTTCAATGAGTAATGAATCCTCTGTATCTTCTTTTCATCGAAGCAGCACTATTATTAGTTGCAAAGGCCATTATGTATGACATCTGTCTGATTGGGCAGTCTGGACAGAAAGAAGCTGCAAAAGGTTGCAAATCTAGTCATCTCCATCTTGGGTACTAGCCTACAAACTACCCAGGAGACCTTTAGGGAGCAGTGTCTCAAAATGGCAGTGTCCATTGTGAAGGACCTCCAGCACCCAGGGCATGCCCTTTTCTCACTGTTACCATCAGGGAGGAGGTACAGAAGCCTGAAGGCACACACTCAGCGATTCAGGAACAGCTCATTCCCCTCTGCCAACCGATTCCAAAATGAACTTTGAATCTTTGGTCACGACCTCACTTTTCTTTTAGTATACAGTATTTCTGTTTTTGCACATAAAATAAAATCTGTTCAATATATGTAATTGATTTACTTGTTTGTTTATTATTTTGTTTATTTTATTTATTATTATTTTATTTTATCTAGATTATGTATTGCATTGAACTGCTGCTGCTGAGTTAACAAATTTCACATCACATGCCGGAGATGATATACCTGATTCTGGTTCTGATGGACTCATTGGGTGGAAGAGCCCATCATCGTGCTGTATCTCTAAATCAACACAAACGTTTGTAAAACCTGTGGAAGATGTTGGGAAAACCACATTTGGAGTACTGTGTACAGTTCTGGTCATCCTGTAATGGGAAAGAAGTCATTAAATTCAAGTTACAAAGAATTTGCTGTGACCAGGACAGGAGAATTAGAGCTATAAGGAAAGACTGGATAGGATCGGACAGATTTTTTTGCTTGGAGCTCATAAGGTCCAGGGGTTGACAATATAACATCATGAGGTCAGCTGTTCACACAGAGGAGAAGGTGATTACATGGACTGAGCTGCCACAGGAAGTGGTAGAGGTGGGGACCATCACATATAAAAGTCATTTGGATGGGAACACGGATAGGAAATGTTCAGAGGGACATGGGCCAAATGTAGGCAAATGGGACCAGCTTAGACGTGCAGCTTTGTTGGCATGGTCCAATTGGGTCCAAGGGCCTGTTTGTGTGATTTATGCAACCATGACTGATCTGCCATCTTCTATGTCCCCAGTAGAACAAGTTCTTCCATTATCAGCATTGCCTCAGTGTCATAGTCAAGGCAGAGTGAGGGACACTCACAGGAAGTGTGGCCACAAAATAACCATGATGAAATTCAAATGGACATCTCCTCACCCCTTCCCAAAATGAACACCAGAGTCTAGGCCTCAGGCTTCATTCTTTACTTTCACTATTTGGTGTTGGTTTATTATTTTCTTATGTACTGAGATACAGTGAAAAGCCTGACTTGCAAACTGTTCATACCGATCAAATCATCACACTCGGAACTGAGGTAGAACAAGGTAAAGCAATAACAGAATGCAGAATAAAGTGCAGCAGCTACAGAGAAAGTGTAGTGTTGGTAAACAGTAAGGTGCAAGATTGTAGCAATTGACATTGTGAGATCAGCAGTCCACCTTATCACAGTAGAGGACCATTCAATAGAACATTACAGCACAATACAGGCCATTCAGCCCACTATGTTCTGCAAATATTTTATCCTACTCTAAGATCTATGTAACCCTTCCCTCCTACATAGCCCTCAGCCTCTCCCTCATCCATGTGCCTATCTAAGAGTTTAATTGTTCCTACTGTGTCTGTCCTAAATTCAATGACGGAAAGGGTAGAAGCTCTCCTTGAGCCTGTTGGTTTGTGTTTTTGGGCTTTCCTATCCTCTGCCCGATGGGAGAGGGGATAAGACAGAATATGGGAGGGGTCTTGGATTGTGCTGGCTGTTTTACTGAGGCAGTGAGAAATGTAGACAGAGTCCAAGGAGGAAAGGATGACTTCTGTGATGTGCTAAGTTGTGTTCATATCACCCTGCAATTTCCTGTAGTCACATCTTGATCATAATGAGGTAGATTGTGAAGTTATTATGATCCAGTACCTGACCACAAGAAACTGCAGGCTGAGTGCAGTTCATCCAAGTACACAAGGAAAGGGTACTTTTCTCGATGTGCTGAGCTGCTTTTATAACAGTTTCTTGGAATAACTGACAAAGTTAACGGAATTCTGTAAACAATACAGGCTGCTGGTCTCTGGCGGTATCGCCACCGTCGTCGGCTGTTGGGCTGCCTGAGGTTTGACAAGAAGCACCCTCAAACTGTGACAACCAAGCCCGTGGTTGGCACAGCCCAGACAATAGATTCCAACACTGAGGACGTGGAGCCGGGGGGCAGTGCTGCACACTCTGAGAATTAAAACTGTGGATCTGAAGCCACAAGGTTAGAACGAAAGTATGGAGGAGGGGCGTATTCAGTCAGGGGGTGAAGGAAATGAACCTGCAACGTCATCACAGGGACTGGCAGATCGAAGCCCTGAATGTACCCAAAAAGAGGCGACTGAATCAGTGGACGAACACGAGAAACGAGAGGAGGAGAGGGAGGAAAACGACGAACAAACCATCGGAGATCAGGAAGAGCCAAACAATGAAGAGAGGCTGGGGGGTATGTGGGGTGACTCCACCAATGGCCCAGTGTGTAAGCGAAGGAGAATAAAATTGGGCAAGAGAAAGCGATCTTTTGCAATGAAGTTGGTTGGCGAGGGGAAGCAATTGAGGAGATGGAAGAATAAACTTCAAAGGGGACGTCTTTCTAGGTCAGAGAAGTAGAAGGGGGCAACGGCGAACTTGCAGAAGAGTCCTCTGGTTTAGTGAACCAGTGCCTGAGGCTCGGTCAAGGAAAGGACAATGGATAGAGCAGTCCATTAGTCCTAGAAGGAACACAGACTGTAAAGCGAATGAAGGTAAAAATATTAGTTTAAATATATCTGTCTGTGTGTACGTGTAAGAGTTTGAGAATAAATGTATAGGCACAATTGCTGTATCAAGTTTTTAATGTAAAGGGGTCTGTGTTCCAAAGATTTTGGGGCTCTGGAATATCCAAGTTGTAGAAGGCTACTGATCAAATGCTGACAACTGGGGCTAGTATGGATGACATCATTAAATGAAGGGTCAAAGGGCCTGATTCTGTGCAGCTCTCTTGATGACACGTCATGACATCACAGACCCTTTGTTTACCTGTAGTCTCCCACCAATCTTCATTATCTAACTGCCCCTTGCCTCTGGTACGGGGCAGTGGAGAAGCAATTAGTGCAAAACTCCACAGGGCCAGCGATCACCAATCAGGATACAGTTCCACTGCTCTCTGTAAGGAGTTTGTACATTCTCCCCATGACACCATGGATTTCCTCCAAGTTCAATTGAAATCTTCCAATTTCCCCCCTTCCTGGTATCGATTGTGCAGAGGAGATTCACTAGGATGCTATCTGGACTGGTTTAACCCATCCTCATGTAGTCTTATGAGGAGAGGATGGGATCCGCCATTTTGCAGCGCATGGAGTAAGTCGCATTTCACAGCGGCGCCACTTTTTCTTTTTATATCCCACTGACAGATTCCTTTTAAGTTTGATGATTTATTACTTCTACTGAAGGAATTACGATTTAATTACGATGGCCGTAAGTCGATCTGGTATTGAACTGAGAAGCGGCAAGACTTTTCCTGAAACAGACCAAACTGAACAAGTAAAGAAAGCGGAGGAACCTGTTACTTCAGCGGGAATATTTTCTACAATAGAAGACATGAAGTTGGAATTTGGATCGCTCAATACTAAGATTGATAAGCTGACGGACACCAACTGGAAGCTTGAAAAGTCTGTCTCTAGTGTAAGAATCTCTGAAGAATTTGGACTTTCAATTTCAGACGCTTAAGCAGACTACAAATCGAATTGAGAAGGAACATGATGAATTCAGGCAAACTATTAAAGAACAAGGAGTGAAGATGTCTTCGATGGAAAAGAAAATGAATAAAATTACCACGGATCTATCTAAAATGAAGAAAAAATGGTTGATTTAGATAGTAGAGCGCGTCAGAGGAATTTGCGTATACTAGCATTGCCTGAAAATACTGAAGCTGCTGATCTGTTAAAGTTCTTCTCAGACATGCTGTACTCACTTTTTAGTGAGACCCTGGAAGCTAGCCCTTTAATCGATAGAGTCCATAGAATTCCATTTCTCAGCATTCATCTGAATTACATCCTCGACCAATTGTACTTTGTTTGCATTATTATACAACCAAAGAAGCCATACTTCGAGAGGCCAGAAGAAAGCGAAAGATAATCTTTAAATCAACAGAGATTCGTATAGTCGAAAATTTTCCTCCTGAAATTTTTGCCGAAAGAAGGAAATACCGAGACGTCATGAGTGAAATGTATAAGCTAAATTTACATCCATCACTTCGGCATCCAGCATGGCTGATAATCTTTCCTGAAGGGTCTCAGTCACTGAGAATCTACTCTCCCCAGGAGGGATGGGAGTACATTAGAAATCTTGATGAAGAGTCTCTGCCTGAAACATTGGCTACTCTATTCTCACGGATGCTTCCTGATCTGCTGAGTTCTTCCAGCGTTGTATATGTATTCTTTGATCCACAGCATCTGCAGTTGTATTTTTGTGTTTTGACATTAAAAATCTTAAAGTTAAGCTGACAGCTGAATAGTGAATTCTGATGTATGAGATGTTTACAGATGCCCTGAGTTAAGTTTATTCTATGCTTTTTGCGTCTCTGGTATGGGATGTGGCTGATCAAACTTCTTTGTTAGTCGTTAATAATTAGTATATATATAAAGTTGTTTTGGAGGGAACTCTTACAGTATTATACTACAAAGGTCTGTATAGGACCTGCCGTGTATTACTCTTTTTATTTTTTTTGTTTGCTTCAACATTGATATAGTTTTAGGTTTGTTATATATATATATTTTTTTCATTTTTTTTCTATTTGAGAGAACTTCGTTTGTAATATCATTTGCTTGGATTTACTTTTCTTTTAATCTTTTAATATGTGATTAATATACTGTAGATGAATTTAAGATGGCCATCGCCAATTATGTTTTTATTACTGTTAGACATAACATTGTAGTATTTGAAATTTGTTTGTTCCTTTTATTATGGCCATATTGGGTGGGATTAATATTTCAAATTTAATATATGTAGCTGCAAAATGGAGGATAGGGTCAAGAGTCACTGGGTTAGCATGCAACCAGCCTATTGGTTGCTGTCTTTCTGGCTTTGCGGGAGGGGGCTATTAGAGTAGGTTTCTTTTCTCGATTGGGCGGTTCTTTGAATGGATTTTCTTTTTTGCAAATACGTCATTCCTTCTAGTCATATCCGTGCCTTTTGGATTAATCTGCGCTTGTGCAATAGTTTTCTTTATAAAATATTAAATGAAATTTTAAACATGGATGTTAATAACATTAATATAGTCTGTTGGAATTCTGAAGATAAGAATCATCCTATTAAGCATAAAAATATCTTTAAGAAATTAAAAACATTTAACGCAGATATTGTTTTTGCGCAAGAAGATCATATACAGAGACAGGATGAGGACCGGTTTTTCAAATTTTGAAAAGGTTCCTTTATTTCATTTGTTATCAACTCATAAAATTAGAGGCGTATCTATTTTTGTTACCTCTGTGGTGTACTTGTCACGTGACTGGTGTTGAAGCTATACTGGACTTGAGGTAAGGGTCTTGTGATGGTGGAGCGACGTCATTTTCCCACCAGTAGAGGTCATGTGACAGGTTTTTTCTTACAGGGTATAAAAGGAGAACCCCTCCCTGTGAGGAGGTGCAGTTCGTGGCTGGATCTGCCATGTTCACTTCATACCACTGCGTGATTTATTGTTATTACGCAATTTAGTTGAAAGATGAAGTTTTATTTAATGCCTAAAGTTTAAAAGGTCATTGCCAGCAGTTTATTTATAATACTGCTAGTTGAGAATTAGTGGAGAGTGAAGATCGGAGTTCGGGAGTTCAAAGATCGAGGAAAGTCGATTTCGACGGTGAAACAGGTTCGACCTTGTTTGATCCTCATTCAGAAGGAATTTGTTGACTGTCCCCGTGTTAATCCCTGTGAATAGCAGAAAGGATTGGGAACAGTTTTGTAAAGGAAAGGTCAGTGCCTTGAAGCCGTTTCATTCCACCTTCGTAAATTCTCCGTGGGAAAAGTAGTTTGACTGGGAACTGCAATAAGATGACATGAAAGAGAATTTAAATCAACTTAAAAAGTCTCTCCCTTAAATGGACTGTAAGCATTTTGAACTTTTGCAATACTACTTTGAAGAACTGTTTTTGCGACATCGCTTTAAGAACTGTTTAAGCTGCCACACAGCAGCTGATTTCCGGTTACGTGAGTGGTTTGTTTACTTTTGGGGGTTTGTTTTTCAGTGTTTAATAAACGTGTTATTTGTTATAAAACCCCTGCCTCACTCATATATTTATTGTTGCTTGAATCCGTAACATAAATATGGGGGCTGCATCCGAGATGTATCATTTGAGTTTAAATGCTTGTTAAATTTTGAATCGGTGTTTTGGAAAAGGGGAGTACTCGATTCTTTTGTTTGATTGGCCTGTGAGTGGTATTCGGCAACAATGAATATTGATGAGCTTCTGGCTTTGCCAGACGCGGAGTTGTTAGCGAAGGCGAAAAAACTGAGGTGTCTGCGATAGCTAGTAGATTACAACTTAACGGTATTTTGAAGACTACATCAAAGGCTCTAATACAGAGAAAAATCGCGTCACTCTATGTGGATTCGGGTGATTTTGATGAATCGATTTTAGAATCGTTTCCAATAAGTAATATAGAGATGCAGTTGCAAATTGAACAAATGAAGTTGGAACAAAGTAAAGCAGAATTGGAGCGTTGTAGCTTAGAAGCTGATAAGAAAAAGAGGGAATTTGAATATGCAATGGTGGAATTAAGGTCTGGGAATCAGTCTTCTGGTTCTAGAAAACCGTTTGTTGTTAGTTAAGAAATTAAATTGGTCCCTCCATTTAGTGAAATAGAAGTGGAAAGATATTTCCAACATTTTGAAATGATTGCTCAGATTTCAGAGTGGCCGAAAGATAAATGGTCAGTGTTGTTACAGAGTGTAATTAAAGGTAAAGCTCAACAATGTTTATACAGCTTTAACTGCTGCGCAAGCACTTGATTATGATCTTGTGAAAAAGCATATTTTAAAAGCATATGAATTGGTCCCAGAAGCGTATAGAGAAAGATTCAGAAGTTTGAAGAAGTCTGTGGAAAAAACTTATGTGGAATTTGCCTATGATAAAGCCGTGTGTTTTGAGAGATGGGTTTCCTCTGAAAATGTAAATGAGGACTATGATACATTGAAAGAGCTGATTTTAATGGAGGAATTTAAAAGAAGCATCTCTGTTGAAGTAAGGACCTACTTAAATGAGAGGGATGCTGATACATTGCAGGACTGTGCTAGATTAGCTGATGAGTATGTTTTAATCCATAAGAATAAATTTCCTCAGGGCAGAATTTTTAAGAGGAAAAATAACACAGAGACTCAAGGTAAATCAGAAATTAAATCAGAAGTTAATGAGAAAGGTAAGGAGGAAGGAAAATCTGTGAAGGAAAGACAGTTTGGTTTTCTTTGTAACTATTGTAAGAAACCTGGCCATGTAATAGCTAACTGTTTCAGATTAAAAACGAAAGAGAAGGAAGTAGTTCCAGATGCTTGTGTGCAACATACTGAAGCACCTGTAAAATTACAGGGTTCAATAAACACAAATGAGGTTTTGTTAGAGTCTGACCAAGTTAAAAAGGGATATGATCATTTTATAACTGAAGGGTTTGTATCCTTGAAAGAAGGATCTACTCTGGTGCCAATAAAAATCCTTAGGGATACTGGAGCTTCTCAATCACTGATTTTAGACAGTGTATTGAAGTTTAATGAAGAGTCTGATACTGGTGAAGTAAATTATATAAGAGGTGTTGGGAGTGATGTTATGTCTGTACATTTACATAAAGTAAATTTAAAGTCAGGGTTAGTTACAGGATTTGTTAAAGTAGGATTACAGCATAGCTTACCTGTGAAGGATATTTCTTTATTGTTAGGTAATGACTTGGCAGGTGGACAAGTTTTTCCTGAAGTGCATTTGACAATGGAGTCAGAGGAACCAGAGGTGAATTCTAACACAGATTCTTCCTGTGTTGTGACTAGAGCTATGGCTAAAAAGATTGAAGCGCAGAATGAGGTTGTTTCTCATGACTGTTCAACTCAGGATTCGAGTTTTGAGGATGTGTCAGAGACTTTCTTACCTTCATTGTTTGAACAAGATTCTTGGAGTAAGTCTGACTATGAAGATTTATCTCTGTCTCGGAAGGAGATGATACCAGAGCAGAATAGAGACCCTGAGAGTACAAAATTAAGAGAAGAAGCTCGACTAGATAGTGAAATTGAGAAGGTGCCAGTAGGATATTACTTGGAAAAAGAAGTGTTGATGAGGAAGTGGAGATCACCTACAATTCCTGCAAGTGAGGAATGGAATATTGTTTACCAAGTAGTTGTCCCTAAAGTTTATCGAAATGAGATTTTGACTTTAGCTCATAGTGTGCCTTTAGGTGGACATCAAGGGGTAAGGAAAACTGTGGACAAGATTTTAAAACATTTTTACTGGCCTGGTCTAAGAAAAGATGTGGCAATGTTTTGTAAAACGTGCCCTACTTGTCAAATTGTGGGTAAACCAAATCAAGTTACACCAGTGGCTCCATTACAACCTATTCCAGCATTTGGTGAACCGTTTTCTAAAGTTATTACTGATTGTGTTGGTTCATTACCAAAGACAAAAACGGGTTATCAGTACTTGTTGACTATCATGTGTACTTTGTCTAGGTTTCCAGAGGCAGTACCACTTAGGAATATAACAGCTAAAACTGTGACAAAGGCCCTTATAAAATTCTTTACTTATTTTGGATTACCTAAGGAAATACAAGCTGATCAAGGCAGTAATTTTATGTCTGGATTGTTTCAACAGATAGTTTATAAATTGGGAGCTAAACAAATCACTTTGTCTGCATACCATCCAGAGTCACAAGGTGCCTTGGAGAGGTTCCATTCTACCCTCAAGAATATGATCAGGACTTATTGTGTGGAAAAAGAAAGTGATTGGGATGAGGGTATAAACTTACTTTTATTTGCAGTAAGGGAATCGGTACAAGAATCTTTAGGTTTCAGTCCATTTGAACTTGTATTTGGGCATAGAGTTAGAGGACCTTTAGCTTTATTAAAAGAACAAGTGGATTAGTAAGGAAATACACACTAATTTGTTGGACTATGTTTTGAAATTTAAGGACAGGTTACATAAAGTTTGTAGTTTAGCCAAGGAAAATTTAAAATTGGCTCAGGAGGAAATGAAAATTTGGTATGATAAAGAAGCTAGGATGAGGATGTTTAAGCCAGGAGATAATGTGCTAGTTCTTTTCCCAGTACAAATGAATCCTTTGCAAGCTAGATTTCATGGTCCTTATGAAATTGTGTCTAAAATCAAATATGTGGATTACATGATAAAAACTCCAGATCATAGAAGGCCGACACAACTTTGCCATATAAATATGATAAAACCATATTTTGAGAAACAATCTGTTACTGTGACTGTTGTGGTTAATGATAATGAGTTTGATTTAACTAGGAACATGATAGATGATTCATCTGAATTTCATTCTAAATCCAACATTGTTTCTGTCAGGTTACCAAATTCAACCGTTCTGGAAAACATTGATGAGAAATTAGCACATTTACAGTGAGAGCAGAAACAACAGATGAAGGAATTAATTTTTAAATATAAGGATTTGTTTCCAGATGTTCCGAGAAGGACTACTATAGCTTCACATGATGTAGATGTTGGAGATGCCAAACCTATTAAACAACACCCATATAGGATGAACATAGAAAAATGTGAACTTGCTAAGAAAGTAATTAAGTATATGTTAGAGAATAATATTATTACACCTTCTAACTCGAATTGGAGTTCACCCTGTGTTATGGTACCAAAACCAGATGGTAGTATTAGGTTTTGTACGGACTATAGGAAGGTGAATGCTATAACGAAATCAGATGCATATCCAGCTCCTAGAGCAGATGATTGTGTAGATAAAGTTGGAAAAGCAAAGTTCCTTACAAAGATTGATTTATTGAAAGGGTATTGGTATGTTCCATTAACGGACAGAGGTAGAGAGATTTCTGCATTTGTTACTCCATCTGAGCTATATGAATATAATGTTCTTCCATTTGGGATGAAGACTGCCCCAGGTACTTTCCAGAGGATGATTGACTCTGCGATTCAGGGATTGAACGATACTGATGCTTATATTGATGATTTAGAGACAGGAAATGATACTTGGGAAGCACACATTATTGCAGTGGAGAAATTGTTTGAAAGGCTTTCAAAAACTAACTTAACTATTAATTTAGCTAAGAGTGAATTTGGACATGCCACTGTGACTTACCTTGGTGATGTTGTGGGTCGAGGTAAGGTAACTCCTGTTCATTCAACAGTTCGGGCAATTTTAGAGATTCCCACTCCAACTGGGGAAAAGAACTCTCAGAAGATTCTTGGGAATGATAGGATATTATCAAAAATGTTGTAAGAATTTTGCTAATGTTGCCCTTCCATTAACTAACCTTTTGTAGAAGAATGTGAAGTTTGTGTGGGCAGTGCCTTGTCAAGAAGCATTTGAAAAATTGAAAAGAATGATATGTCAACAACCTGTGCTCAAGGCACCTGACTTTGAAAAACCTTTTTCATTAGCGGTAGATGCTAGTGATGAGGCTGCAGGAGCAGTATTAAGGCAAAGGAATGAGGGTGATGAGGTTGATCATCCAGTAGCTTACTTGTCTAAGAAATTTAATAAGCATCAAAGAAACTATTTGACAATAGAGAAGAAATTGTTATCTCTTGTTTTAGCTTTGGGATATTTTGAGGTATGTTACGAAGCCCCATAACTGGTTCACTTACCAGCAAAGATAGAGAGGTCTGTTGAAGTCTGATGGTACTACTTTTAAAAGTATTTATTTGATAAAGGAGCACAAAAATAAGATTAATGCAAACATACAGATAATATACGTTGTCAATGCTAAATCTAAAGCACGGGTATAATAATAACCAATAAGAAATAGCTCTATCGTTGTCTAGGGAATAATGTATTGTCCGATGGAAATATAACAGTCACTGTTAGTTCGTTCACGCTGCAGCGTTTTGGGTTTAAGAGAGAGGCGGTTTAAACTTGCCCAGGTCTTTTATGATGCCAATTCTTTGAGTCAGGGGAGTGGGTTTCCCTGTTGTTAGCTAAAAGCCGTTTCTGTGGTTCCAGCCGCCAGTCCCAGGCAACGGAACTGAACGCACGTGGCCTCCTTCAAATGGCTTCCTGCTATTACGTGGTCACTTAACGTTTCTTCTGGTGCGTCTGAGGGGCTGTTCCTACAGACCCTCTTTTATCCTGACTCACAGGGTCGCAGATGTCAATCAGGTTGGGGGTGAAGCAATCCCTCCCTCAACCAGACCACTTTGCCTGAGGGCAGTCACGTAGCATAGTCTCCAATCCACAAATTCGCCTTCTGGAGACAATGGCCATAACCCGTAGCTTTACATCGCCAGGGAAACGAGACATTCCACACGTCTCTCTCTCATTTCCTGGGTCTCCTGAACTGACTCAATAGTGATCACGATTCTCACAAAGGAGGGGGCTACCCCGCACCCTTTGGCCCCTCAGAGCTGTGGTACATTCATAACAGGTAAATGTTGGTACAAATCAAAAACCACTTATTGTTTATAAGTGGTTATTGTTTATAAGTTAATTATTGATCATAATTCATTAGTGTTTCAGAGTAAGATGAAAAACAAAAACAGGAGATTATTAAATTGGAGCTTGATGTTACAAGAGTACAATATTGTGATAACATATTAAAAGTAAAGATAATGTGGTTGCTGATTGTCTATCTCGATGTTGAATGTAGAATGTAATTTTTTTTTACGGAGTGGTTTCTTTTTACAATTGTAACACTCCTACTGTATTGTGAGTTGTAAGATGTTATATGATGATGCTGTATTGTATATTGTGTATGTTATAAAATTTATACATTTGTTTTTCTTGTAAATACTTGTTAAAAGTCTTGTTCTTGACAGACCAAAACATTTTTTTTGGAGGGAGGTGATACGTACCCGTGACACGTGACAATGGTGTACTTGTCACGTGACTGGTGTTGAAGCTATACTGGACTTGAGGTGATGGTCTTGTGATGGTGGAGTGACATCATTTTCCCACCAGTAGAAGTCATGTGACAGGTTTTTTTTACAGGGTATAAAAGGAGGACCCCTCCCTGTGAGGAGGGGCCGATCATGGCTGGATTTGCCATGTTGACTTCATACAACTGCGTGATTTATTATTATTACGCAGTTTAGTTGAAAGTTGAAATTTTATTTAATGCCTAAAGTTTAAGAGGTCATTGCCAGCAGTTTCCTTATAATACTGCTAGTTGAGAATTAGTGGAGAGTGAAGCTCGCAGTTTGGGAGTTAAAAGATCAAGGAAAGTGGTTCAACAGGACGGTGAAGCAGGTTCGACCTTGTTTGATCCTCATTCGGAAGGAATTCATTGACTGTCCCTGGGTTAATCCCTGTGAATAGCAGAAAGGATTGGGAACAGTTTTGTAAAGGAATGGTCAGTGCCTTGAAGCTGTTTCATTTCACCTTCATAAATTCTCCGTGGGAAAAGTAGTTTGACTGGGAACTGCAACAAGACGACATGAAAGAGAATTTAAATCAACTTAAAAAGTCTCTCCCTTTAATGGACTGTAAGCATTTTGAACTTTTGCAATACTACTTTGAAGAACTGTTTTTGCAACATCGCTTTAAGAACTGTTTAAGCTGCCGCACAGCAGCTGATTTCCGGTTACGTGAGTGGTTTGTTTACTTTTGGGGGTTTGTTTTTCAGTGTTTAATAAACGTGTTATTTGTTATAAAAATCCCTGCCTCACTCATATATTTATTGTTGCTTGAATCCGTAACACCTCCAAGATTCCTTTTGTACATTTTAATACTATTACTGATCCGACTGGAAGATATTTAATTGTTACTTGTTTATTGTGCAAGTAAAAGGTAGCTCTGGTGTTTATATACGCACCTAATGTAGATAGTTCTGAATTTTTTAAGAAGCTTTTTTCTGAGCTACCGAATCTGAATGAATATAAGTTGATCATGGGCAGTGACTTTAATTGTTGTCTGATTCTGGCAATTGACAGGTCATCAACCAATCCGTCGCTTCCTAATAAAGCGGCGGCGTGTATTAATTCTTTTTTACTAGAATATGGCCTGGTGGATATCTGGAGATATATTAGCACCCTTACGACAAAGAGTTCTCGATTTTTTCACACTTTCATCGTAAATAGTCTAGAATTGATTACTTTTTTCTAGACACACATTTGCTACACTTTGTTGTTGAGTGTGCGTATGGCATCATTGCATTGTTGGATCACGCGCCTTTGAAGTTAACCCTGAAGTTTTTGGATAGCTTTTTGAAAATGTCACAGTGGAGATTGAATCCCGTATTGTTACAGAATCCCGCTTTTGTTAGTTTTATTAAGGAGCAAATTTCTATATTTTTTTAATTTAATACAACTGAAGGAATATCAAACCTAGTTATATAGGGCACGATGAAATCTTTTCTTAGGGGACAGATAATTTCATACTCAGCAGCTTTAAGAAAGAAAACTAAAGTGGAATTGTCAGTGCTTACTAATAAAATTAGAGAGATAGATAAAGCGTAATCAGTTAAACCTACTGAAGACCTATATAAAGAAAGGGTCAAACTTCAATCACAATATGATTTGCTTTTGACCTTTCCTATCAAACAGCAAATTCTTAAATCTAAAAGTTTATTTTATATACATGGATGTAAGTCTGGTCAACTTTTGGCTGGTCAGTAAAAGTCTGGTATGGTTAGAAGACAGATTTTAAAAATTCGTAGACCAGATAGAATTGAAACCTTAGATCCTTGTGAAATTAATAAGATATTTATGGATTTCTGTTCTAATCTTTATAAATCTGAATTCTCTGATACTATTATTATGAATAGATTTTTGCAAGTTAAATATACCCAAAATTTCGACTCAAGATGTTGATATATTAGAAGCACCTATGAAACAAGAGGAGATAGCTAAAGCTATATCCTCTATGCAATTAGGGAAAGCTCCAGGACCAGATGGTTACACGGTGGAACTTTACAAGACTTTCCATGAAATGCTTAAACCACATCTTCATCAAACTCTTATTGATTCTATACCATCTGGGAATCTTCCGAAAATTTTTTATGAGACATTAATTTCATTGATTCCTAAAAAAGGACAAGATTTACTGGAAGGGGTATCCTATAGACCTATCTCTATTGAATGTAGATTTTAAAATTCTCTCTACGATTCTAGCCGATGGACTTGAGAATATTTTGCCTGCTGTTACCTCAAATGATCAAACAGGATTTAATAAAAGCAGGTACTCACATTTTAATATTTGACAACTGTTAATATCATTTAATCCCCCTCAGTTAAAGAATCTGGATGTATTGTGTCTCTGGATGCAGAGAAAGCTTTTGATAGGGTGGAATGGCCTTATTTGTTTCAGATTTTGAAGAGGTTTAATTTTGGTCTGGGAATTATTTCCTGGATTAAACTGATTTATCAAGCCCCGGTGGCTGCAATTATAACTACTAATCAAAAGTCTCCTTATTTTAGATTATATAAAGGAACCCGTCAGGGCTGTGCTCTCAGTCCTTTATTATTTAATTTGGTTTTGGAACCACTTGCAATCACTCTTAGGGATTCTAATTCTGTGCAGGGTATTAAGAGAGGGGATAAATTACATAAGGTTTCATTATATGCAGATGATTTATTAGTTTACATTTCAGACCCTAAGAAATCTATTCCTTTTGTTTTCTATACTTATGGAATTTAGTATTTTCTCTGGATATAAACTTAACTTACATAAAAGTGAACTATTTCCTGTTAATAATTATTCTGATTATTATGATCAAATACCTTTTAATATTGCTAAAAACTATTACACATACCTTGGTATTAAAATTATTAAAAATTTTAGAAGACCTATATATGTATAATTTTCTCCTCTAATTGAATATACTCAACAAGCGCTTTCTAAATGGTCGCTTATGTCGATGTCATTGATTGGTCAAAATAAATGCTATAAAATGGTTATTTTACCAAAATTGTTCTACACATTTCAAGCAGTTCCATTTTTTGTTCTGAAAATATTTTTTGATAAAATAGATTCTATGATCTTGCCTTACATTTGGAATAATAGAAACTCCAGAGTGAGTAAATTTTTATTGCAAAATTCAAAAAATGAGGGAGGACTGGTGCTACCAAACTTCAGATTTTATTATTGGGCAATTAATATTTGTTATATCACCTTTTGGACATGGTATAGATAACCAGGATTACTCTTCGTGGTCACATTTGGAGGAGAATTCGGTAAGGGGGTTTTCTTTAGCTTCCTTACTAGGAGCTGCCCTTCTTTAGGTAGACAACGTCTTAGTCCTATTGTTAAACATACTTTAAAAATTTGGATCCAGTTTCATAGATTTTTTGAATTAAATAACTTTGTACTCTCTAGTAATATCTATTCTAACTTTTTCGTTAAACCATCAACTCTGGATAAGGCTTTTTTAATATGGAAAACTAAGGGAATAAAAACTTTTTTAGATTTATTTTCAGAGGATTGTTTAATGTCTTTTTCAAAGTTAATGGATAAATATGATATATCTAGTACGCATTTTTTTTAGATATTTACAAGTTAGGAATTTTTACGTGATTTTTTACCGAATTATCCCTTGGCTTACTCACCAAATTTGGTTTATGCTATTTTTCAGCTTAAACCATTTCAGAAACGATTAATAGCTATTATTTATAAAAAATCAATGAATGCACGTATGACACCTAATGATAAGGTTAAACGAACTTGGGAAATAGATCTTCAACATTCACTTTCAGATGATCAATGGAGTAAAATTTATTTAGTTAATAATTCATCCATCTGTGCTCGTCATTCCTTAATTCAGTTTAAGATAGTACACAGGGGCCATATGTCAAAAGATAAATTTGCGCACATTTTTTCTAATATAAGCCGTATTTGTGACAGATGCAGTGCAGAGGTGGCTAATCTAACTGATATGTTTTGGTCCTGTGTAAAGATAAATAACTTTTGGAGGGATGTGTTTAGAATATTATCAAAAGTTATAGGTGTGGATTTACAACCCAATTCACTCACGGCAATTTTTGGGATTATTCCAGAGGAAACAGGTAGAGTTCCTGCTTCTGCTCAACATGTGATAGCCTTTTCAACTTTACTGGCTAGGAGAGCTATCTCGTTACACTGGAAAGAGTCTAATCCACTTACTGTTTTTCATTGGCTCTCCTCCATTATGTCCTGTTTAAGTTTGGAGAAAATTAGAAGCCAGACATTTGACACATCTTTTAACTTTGAGCAAGTCTGGTGACCTTTATTCAATATTTTCATATGATTTAATTTTATCTATCTATTTATTTATTTTTAAAGGAAAAATTTTCCTCATCACTGAACATTTGGAGGTGACTGGAAGGATGATTTCTTTCTTCTTTTTTCTAACTTTATCCTCAAATGTACTGCCCAATCTTTCTTTTTTTTTTGGCTAGTTTAGCGTTTTTTTTCTTCCTATACAATAAAATTTCCAATCTTTTTTTTCTTTACGACTTGTCAAGAGGAGTTGTGGTTTCTTGTTTATATATTATATACAACAGCGTAACATTATATTTAATTGACTTTGACATAAGATACTTTATTGTTGTTTATATGTTTTTTGTATTATGTTTTTGTTAAAACTTCTCTAATTTGCAATTTTTTCTCTGCTGGAAAATCAATAAAAACAGATTGAAAATGAAAAATGAGGAGAGGATGAGCACGTGAGGGCTTATCCCTTTGGAGTGAAGGAGTGTGAGAGGAGACTTGAGAGGGGTGTACAAGTTCATAACAAACATAGATTGAATGGATAGCCAGAGATAGTTTCCCAGGGTGGGAATGGCAAATACCAGGGAGTGTACACAGAGAGTAGTGTGTGTGTGGAACCACCCCAGGGGTGGTGGTAGAGACAGATACACTGGGGACATTTAAGAAATACCTGTACAGTGCACATAAATGATAGAAAAAGGGAGTGCTGTATCTGGGGAACGGGTTATATTAATCTTAAAACAGGTTCAAAATTTGGCACAATACTGTGGGCTGAAGAGCCTGTAGTGTGCTCTAGAGTTCTATCTCACTCATTGCAATACCTTCCCCTCTCCTACACACTAACACCATTCCTCAGTCCTCCACTGCTCTCCCCTACCTTCCTAACTCCTGAACTCCTACCCCTAACTCACTCACTCTCCTCTTGTGTGTTCCATCACTGCTTCCCTCCATTCCACTTCTCCTTCACTACCCACTTCCCTTCTGCCATCACTCTGACTGACGTGTCCTCTCTGTGCTCCTCCCAAGGCCTCGCCAAGGACAAGGATATTAAAACCATGCTCGAGGGTAGTCACATGCAGAAGCTCAGATCCAGAACGTGGAGGAAGACCCGGTTTTACAAGCTGCAGGAAGACTGTAAGACGGTGTGGTACGATTCCAAAAAGATCCTGAAGTCAGCCAGGAGCCAAACGTGTGAGTGTTGCTCAAATCTTGGAGGGATGGTGTGACAGCAAACGTATTTTAAAAAAGTTTAAAACAAGCACCAACAATTGCAGGTGTTAGTCCTTGATTCCTGGTATGGCACCACTCTCAGGCCAGTAGAGTTACTGCTTCACTGCGCCAGTGACCTAGATTCGATCTTTCATTGATTCTATTTTGTTTGGAGATAGAGTACAGACAGGTCCTTCTGGCCCAATCAGCCACACCACCCAGCGGTCCACCAGTTTAGCGCCTGCCAAATCACAGGACAATTTACAACGACCAATTCACCTACTAACTGGTCGGTCTTTGGACTGTGGGTGGAGTCCAGAGCACCCGGAGGAAACCCCCACACTCACAGGAAGGACATGCAGACAACACTGGAATGGACACACTGCAGTGGGTGCAGAGGCTGCCGGGGTGGTGGCGAGAAAAGATCAAGATCAGCTTCATTTGGCACACGAGCATTGAAAGTAGAGTGAAATGCATCAAATCAAATCACCGAAGGTTATGCTGGGCAGCCCACAAAAGCATCACCATGTCCTGGTACCAACACGGCATGCCCACAACTCTCTAATCTTACCTGAATATTTGCAATGGTAGCACCAGGAGCATGGCAACATTTGCAGGCTGTGTCCGGCACATCCTCAAATGGTGTTGCTCGTTGATGCAAATGAGGTGTTTCATTGTTCGCTACGATGTACATGAGACACATGAAGGTCATTTTACCTTAAATCCCAGAGGTTGAATTATAATCTGCCAAACAAGAGGAGCGAACTGGGGCGAGTCTCAGCAACTCTGCAAAAGTCACATGACTCCTGAGAGTCAACGCCACAGCCACCATCCATTCAACCACAGTCCACCAAGCTTGTCCCATTCGCTCACTTTTGGCCCAAATCCCTCTGAGCTTTTCCTAAACATGCACTTAACCAAAGGTCTGAAATATTATTATCTGACCTGCCACAACTCCATATGACAATACCCTGATGTCCCTTTTAAATCTTTCCCCTCGCACCTTAGACCTCTGTGCCCTAGTTTTTGGTTCCATGTCCCTGGGTAAATATTATGTGTATTCGCCCTCATCATTTTCCTCACTTCAGTCTCTGGGCATTCCAAGGAATAAAGTTCAAGTTTGAGTTTATTGCCATGTGACGGTAATTATCTACAACCAAATGAAACAACGTTACTCCGAACCACAGTGCACCTGCTAAATATATATCACTCTTGACACATCGACAAAAGGTGAGAGTCTGAGCCTGCCCAGCCTCTCCCTATTAACTTAGGCCCTCGGGTCCTGGCTGCAGTCAGGAAAATCTTCTCTCAACCCTTTCCAGTTGAATCATGCATTTTGCAAAACAGGGCTAAACTGTACACAGCACTCCAAACACAGTCTCTGCCACTGCAACAGAATACCCCAACGTCAACACTCATTGTGCTTTTTCTGACGACAAAGAAAATATTAGCTTAAGCAGTTTCTTCTGTGTCATCAAGCATCCACAGCTCATTAAGTGGTGCCAGAAGCACCCATGGGTGGGGTGGAAGGGTGGCAATGTGCGTGCGCTAATGTCCGTGAGCCTGGGGGTTGTGCAACCTGCCTGGTGGACTGGGACATCCGGGGGAGAAACTGAGAGCAAGGATGCCCTTCCAGGCTGTAGGCTCACACAGGTGTTTGTAGAACCGATTCCTGCCCCGTGTCCGAGGGTCAGAGTTACTCCAGCCCCAGGCTCTTGTCAGGGTGCACTCGGGCCCAGTTAAAACTGGCTAAGGCAGCAACAGTGTTATTCACCACACCACAGTGAGGAACACACTGACCCAAGCTCCACCGGTCCTGATGAAGGGTCTCGACCCGAAACATCAAACATCAACTGTTCATTTCCCTCCATAGAAGCCACCTGCTATGCTGTGTTCCTCCAGCATTGTGTGTGTGTGTGTGTGTGTGTGTGTGTGTGTGTGTGTGTGTGTGTGTGTGTGTGTGTGTGTCTGTGTGTGCGCGTGCGTGCGTACTGCTCAGGATTACAACTCTCCAATTCCTTAAGCATTCCACAGGCAGAAGAACGTTCAGACAATATGACCCACATGTTGCAATATTCTCCTCCAAAGCTCTTTTGTCTCTCAGCTCCTGCTCCATTTCCATTTCTCTGTTCATCCAGGTTTCCCACAAACATGACATGAGGCATATCCATCAGGCAGGAGCTAGGGAAACCTGAAGCCCCACACCGCATAGCCCTAATTTCTGCAGTTGAGCAACAAAATGATGTGTTTGCACAAGAGATTCTGCAGTTGCTAGAACAACACACACAAAATGCAGAATGAACTCAGCAGGTCAGGCAGCATCCACAACTGTTTACACACACACACACACACACTCACACTCACACACACACACACTCACACTCACACACACACACACTCACACACACACACTCACACACTCACACTCACACACACACTCACACATACACACTCACACACACACACACTCACACTCACACTCACACACACACACACACACACACACACACACACACACACACACACACACACACACACACACACACACACACACACACACACACACACACACACACACACCTCAGCATTCATCCTGATGGAAGATGTTGGCCTGAAGTGTTGACTCTACTCCTCTCCAGAGATACTGCCTGACCTGCAGAGTTCCTCCGGCATCTTAGGGCACCACAATAGCAGAGGGGTTTGTGCGATGCTGTTGCTGCTCCGTCAGGGATGGGGGGCAGGGAGTGGGCAGGTAATAATTCAGAGTTCAGTGCCAGTGCTGTGTGTAAGGAGTTTGTATATTCTCCCTGTGACCATGTGCGTTTCCTCCTGTAGTTCAAAGAAGGCTGGTTGGTGATTGGAAATTTTCCTGCGCTTAGGCTGGTGTTAAATAGGTAGGGTGTTGGGCAATGTAGCTTTTTGGGGCAGAAGGGCCAGTTCTACAGAGTATCTCTAAATAGATAGAGTACTGTGAATAAATAACTTGGTGTGTGTGTTACTCTGAATTTCCAGCTTTTGAGAATCTCTTGTGCTTATCAATGTGTCTGAATCTCTTGTTCTGATCTCTGCTGCTGTTTTGCTCCCTCCCTTGCAGTCTCCATTGATGATATCAAGGAGCTGAAAGCTGGACATCAGACGGAGGGAATGCAGCGGTATGCCAGAGACATTCCCACCGACCAATGCTTCAGCATTATATTTAAAGGCAGCAGGAAGAAATTGGATCTGGTGGCCACCAATGCCGACGAGGCCACGCATTGGATCCGCGGCATTTCAAAATTAATGGAGAGAAACAACCTCATGAATAAGAGGCAATGGCTGCTTAAGCATCTATCCAGCCATGTGCCACAGCACAGAGCCGGGGGAGAGCGCCAGGCAGAGCGCCAAGTCCACCCCTACCCAATGTAGGAGGTCAAAGGCACATCCCCATCTTACATTACTTTTCTGTTTGCTTCCCCTACGTCACCTTTAGTTCCCTCAGGCCCTCAGCGTCCACAGATTCAATTAGTTATTGATGTTTCTAACCCAGATCTGCCTGCCTGTCTGCCCCGAACTGTGGGATCTGCCTGCCTGCCCCGAACTGTGGGATCTGCCTGCCCCGAACCGTGGGATCTGCCTGCCTCGAACTGTGGGATCTGCCTGCCTGCCCCGAACGGTGGGATCTGCCTGCCTGCCCCGAACTGTGGGATCTGCCTGCCTGCCTCGAACTGTGGGATCTGCCTGCCTGACCCGAACTGTGGGATCTGCCTGTCTGCCCCGAAATGTGGGATCTGCCTGCCTGCCCCGAACTGTGGGATCTGCCTGCCTGTCCCGAACTGTGGGATCTGCCTGCCTGCCTGCCCCGAACTGTGGGATCTGCCTGTCTGCCCCAAACTGTGGGAACTGCCTGCCTGCCTGCCCCGAACTGTGGGATCTGCCTGCCTGTCTCGAACTGTGGGATATGCCTGTCTGCCCCGAACTGTGTGATCCGCCTGCCTCCCTCGAACTGTGGGATCTGCCTGCCTGCCCCGAACTGTGGGATCTGCCTGTCTGCCCCAAACTGTGGGATCTGCCTGCCTGCCCCGAACTCTGGGATCTGCCTGCCTGCCTGCCCCGAACTGTGGGATCTGCCTGCCTGCCCCATACTGAGGGATCTGCCTGCCTCGAACTGTGGGATCTGCCTGCCTGCCTCGAACTGTGGGATCTGCCTGCCTGTCTACCCCAAACTGTGGGATCTGCCTCCCTGCCTGCCCCGAACTGTGGGATCTGCCTGCCTGTCTCGAACTGTGGGATCTGCCTGCCTGCCCCGAACTCTGGGATCTGCCTGTCTGCCCCAAACTGTGGGATCTGCCTGCCTGCCCCGAACTGTGTGATCCGCCTGCCTGCCCCAAACTGTGTGATCTGCCTGCCTGCCTGCCTCGAACTGTGGGATCTACCTGCCCCAAACTGTGGGATCTGCCTGCCTCCCCAGAACTGTGGGATCTGCCTGCCCCGGACTGTGGGATCTGTTTGCCTGCCCCAAACTGTGGGATCTGCCTGTCCCAAACTGTGGGATCTGCCTGCCTGCCCCGAACTGTGGGATCTGCCTGTCTGCCCCAAACTGTGGGATCTGCCTGCCTGCCTCGAACTGTGGGATCTGCCTGCCTGCCCCGAAATGTGGGAACTGCCTGCCTGCCCCGAACTGTGGGATCTGCCTGCCCCAAAGTGTGGGATCTGCCTGCCTGCCTCGAACTGTGGGATCTGCCTGCCTGCCCCGAAATGTGGGAACTGCCTGCCTGCCCCGAACTGTGGGATCTGCCTGCCTGCCCCAAACTGTGGGATCTGCCTGCCTGTCTGCCCCAAACTGTGGGATCTGCCTCCCTGCCTGCCCCGAACTGTGGGATCTGCCTGCCTGTCTCGAACTGTGGGATCTGCCTGCCTGCCTGCCTCGAACTGTGGGATCTGCCTGCCCCAAACTGTGGGATCTGCCTGCCTCCCCAGAACTGTGGGATCTGCCTGCCCCGGACTGTGGGATCTGTTTGCCTGCCCCGAACTGTGGGATCTGCCTGCCCCAAACTGTGGGATCTGCCTGCCTGCCTCGAACTGTGGGATCTGCCTGCCTGCCCCGAAATGTGGGAACTGCCTGCCTGCCCCGAACTGTGGGATCTGCCTGCCTGCCCCGAACTGTGGGATCTGCCTGCCTGTCTGCCCCAAACTGTGGGATCTGCCTCCCTGCCTGCCCCGAACTGTGGGATCTGCCTGCCTGTCTCGAACTGTGGGATCTGCCTGCCTAAACCGAACTCTGGGATCTGCCTGTCTGCCCCAAATTGTGGGATCTGCCTGCCTGCCCCGAACTGTGTGATCCGCCTGCCTGCCCCAAACTGTGTGATCTGCCTGCCTGCCTGCCTCGAACTGTGGGATCTGCCTGCCCCAAACTGTGGGATCTGCCTGCCTCCCCAGAACTGTGGGATCTGCTGCCCCGGACTGTGGGATCTGTTTGCCTGCCCCGAACTGTGGGATCTGCCTGTCCCAAACTGTGGGATCTGCCTGCCTGCCCCGAACTGTGGGATCTGCCTGCCCCAAACTGTGGGATCTGCCTGCCTGCCTCGAACTGTGGGATCTGCCTGCCTGCCCCGAAATGTGGGAACTGCCTGCCTGCCCCGAACTGTGGGATCTGCCTGCCTGCCCCGAACTGTGGGATCTGCCTGCCTGTCTGCCCCAAACTGTGGGATCTGCCTCCCTGCCTGCCCCGAACTGTGGGATCTGCCTGCCTGTCTCGAACTGAGGGATCTGCCTGCCTGCCCCGAACTCTGGGATCTGCCTGTCTGCCCCAAACTGTGGGATCTGCCTGCCTGCCCCGAACTGTGTGATCCGCCTGCCTGCCCCAAACTGTGTGATCTGCCTGCCTGCCTGCCTCGAACTGTGGGATCTGCCTGCCCCAAACTGTGGGATCTGCCTGCCTCCCCAGAACTGTGGGATCTGCCTGCCTGCCCCAAACTGTGGGATCTGCCTGCCTGTCTGCCCCAAACTGTGGGATCTGCCTCCCTGCCTGCCCCGAACTGTGGGATCTGCCTGCCTGTCTCGAACTGTGGGATCTGCCTGCCTGCCTGCCTCGAACTGTGGGATCTGCCTGCCCCAAACTGTGGGATCTGCCTGCCTCCCCAGAACTGTGGGATCTGCCTGCCCCGGACTGTGGGATCTGTTTGCCTGCCCCGAACTGTGGGATCTGCCTGCCCCAAACTGTGGGATCTGCCTGCCTGCCTCGAACTGTGGGATCTGCCTGCCTGCCCCGAAATGTGGGAACTGCCTGCCTGCCCCGAACTGTGGGATCTGCCTGCCTGCCCCGAACTGTGGGATCTGCCTGCCTGTCTGCCCCAAACTGTGGGATCTGCCTCCCTGCCTGCCCCGAACTGTGGGATCTGCCTGCCTGTCTCGAACTGTGGGATCTGCCTGCCTGCCCCGAACTCTGGGATCTGCCTGTCTGCCCCAAATTGTGGGATCTGCCTGCCTGCCCCGAACTGTGTGATCCGCCTGCCTGCCCCAAACTGTGTGATCTGCCTGCCTGCCTGCCTCGAACTGTGGGATCTGCCTGCCCCAAACTGTGGGATCTGCCTGCCTCCCCAGAACTGTGGGATCTGCTGCCCCGGACTGTGGGATCTGTTTGCCTGCCCCGAACTGTGGGATCTGCCTGTCCCAAACTGTGGGATCTGCCTGCCTGCCCCGAACTGTGGGATCTGCCTGCCCCAAACTGTGGGATCTGCCTGCCTGCCTCGAACTGTGGGATCTGCCTGCCTGCCCCGAAATGTGGGAACTGCCTGCCTGCCCCGAACTGTGGGATCTGCCTGCCTGCCCCGAACTGTGGGATCTGCCTGCCTGTCTGCCCCAAACTGTGGGATCTGCCTCCCTGCCTGCCCCGAACTGTGGGATCTGCCTGCCTGTCTCGAACTGAGGGATCTGCCTGCCTGCCCCGAACTCTGGGATCTGCCTGTCTGCCCCAAACTGTGGGATCTGCCTGCCTGCCCCGAACTGTGTGATCCGCCTGCCTGCCCCAAACTGTGTGATCTGCCTGCCTGCCTGCCTCGAACTGTGGGATCTGCCTGCCCCAAACTGTGGGATCTGCCTGCCTCCCCAGAACTGTGGGATCTGCCTGCCCCGGACTGTGGGATCTATTTGCCTGCCCCGAACTGTGGGATCTGCCTGTCCCAAACTGTGGGATCTGCCTGCCTGCCCCGAACTGTGGGATCTGCCTGCCTGCCTGCCTCGAACTGTGGGATCTGCCTGCCTACCCCAAACTATGACATCTGCCTGCCTGCCCTGAACTGTGACATCTGCCTGCCTGCCCCGAACTGTGGGATCTGCCTGCCCCAAAGTGTGGGATCTGCCTGCCTGCCTCGAACTGTGGGATCTGCCTGCCTGCCCCGAAATGTGGGAACTGCCTGCCTGCCCCGAACTGTGGGATCTGCCTGCCTGCCCCGAACTGTGGGATCTGCCTGCCTGTCTGCCCCAAACTGTGGGATCTGCCTCCCTGCCTGCCCCGAACTGTGGGATCTGCCTGCCTGTCTCGAACTGTGGGATCTGCCTGCCTGCCCCGAACTCTGGGATCTGCCTGTCTGCCCCAAACTGTGGGATCTGCCTCCCTGCCTGCCCCGAACTGTGGGATCTGCCTGCCTGTCTCGAACTGTGGGATCTGCCTGCCTGCCCCGAACTCTGGGATCTGCCTGTCTGCCCCAAATTGTGGGATCTGCCTGCCTGCCCCGAACTGTGTGATCCGCCTGCCTGCCCCAAACTGTGTGATCTGCCTGCCTGCCTGCCTCGAACTGTGGGATCTGCCTGCCCCAAACTGTGGGATCTGCCTGCCTCCCCAGAACTGTGGGATCTGCTGCCCCGGACTGTGGGATCTGTTTGCCTGCCCCGAACTGTGGGATCTGCCTGTCCCAAACTGTGGGATCTGCCTGCCTGCCCCGAACTGTGGGATCTGCCTGCCCCAAACTGTGGGATCTGCCTGCCTGCCTCGAACTGTGGGATCTGCCTGCCTGCCCCGAAATGTGGGAACTGCCTGCCTGCCCCGAACTGTGGGATCTGCCTGCCTGCCCCGAACTGTGGGATCTGCCTGCCTGTCTGCCCCAAACTGTGGGATCTGCCTCCCTGCCTGCCCCGAACTGTGGGATCTGCCTGCCTGTCTCGAACTGAGGGATCTGCCTGCCTGCCCCGAACTCTGGGATCTGCCTGTCTGCCCCAAACTGTGGGATCTGCCTGCCTGCCCCGAACTGTGTGATCCGCCTGCCTGCCCCAAACTGTGTGATCTGCCTGCCTGCCTGCCTCGAACTGTGGGATCTGCCTGCCCCAAACTGTGGGATCTGCCTGCCTCCCCAGAACTGTGGGATCTGCCTGCCCCGGACTGTGGGATCTATTTGCCTGCCCCGAACTGTGGGATCTGCCTGTCCCAAACTGTGGGATCTGCCTGCCTGCCCCGAACTGTGGGATCTGCCTGCCTGCCTGCCTCGAACTGTGGGATCTGCCTGCCTGCCCCAAACTATGACATCTGCCTGCCTGCCCTGAACTGTGACATCTGCCTGCCTGCCCCGAACTGTGGGATCTGCCTGCCCCAAAGTGTGGGATCTGCCTGCCTGCCTCGAACTGTGGGATCTGCCTGCCTGCCCCGAAATGTGGGAACTGCCTGCCTGCCCCGAACTGTGGGATCTGCCTGCCTGCCCCGAACTGTGGGATCTGCCTGCCTGTCTGCCCCAAACTGTGGGATCTGCCTCCCTGCCTGCCCCGAACTGTGGGATCTGCCTGCCTGTCTCGAACTGTGGGATCTGCCTGCCTGCCCCGAACTCTGGGATCTGCCTGTCTGCCCCAAACTGTGGGATCTGCCTGCCTGCCCCGAACTGTGTGATCCGCCTGCCTGCCCCAAACTGTGTGATCTGCCTGCCTGCCTGCCTCGAACTGTGGGATCTGCCTGCCCCAAACTGTGGGATCTGCCTGCCTCCCCAGAACTGTGGAATCTGCCTGCCCCGGACTGTGGGATCTGTTTGCCTGCCCCGAACTGTGGGATCTGCCTGTCCCAAACTGTGGGATCTGCCTGCCTGCCCCGAACTGTGGGAACTGCCTGCCCCAAACTGTGGGATCTGCCTGCCTGCCTGCCTCGAACTGTGGGATCTGCCTGCCTGCCCCAAACTGTGACATCTGCCTGCCTGCCCTGAAATGTGGGATCTGCCTGCCTGCTCCGAATTTTGGGATCTGCCTGCCCCGAACGGTGGGATCTGCCTGTCTGCCCCAAACTGTGGGATCTGCCTACCTGTCCCGAATTCTGGGATCTGCCTGTCTGCCCCAAACTGTGGGATCCGCCTGCCTGCCTCGAACTGTGGGATCTGCCTCCCTGCCCCGAACTGTGGGATCTGCCTGCCTGCCTGTCCCGAACTGTGGGATCTGCCTGCCTGCCTCGAACTGTGGGATCTGCCTGCCCCAAACTGTGGGATCTGCCTGCCTCCCCAGAACTGTGGGATCTGCCTGCCCCGGACTGTGGGATCTGTTTGCCTGCCCCGAACTGTGGGATCTGCCTGTCCCAAACTGTGGGATCTGCCTGCCTGCCCCGAACTGTGGGAACTGCCTGCCCCAAACTGTGGGATCTGCCTGCCTGCCTGCCTCGAACTGTGGGATCTGCCTGCCTGCCCCAAACTGTGACATCTGCCTGCCTGCCCTGAAATGTGGGATCTGCCTGCCTGCTCCGAATTTTGGGATCTGCCTGCCCCAAACTGTGGGATCCGCCTGCCTGCCTCGAACTGTGGGATCTGCCTGCCTGCCTGCCTCGAACTGTGGGATCTGCCTGCCCCAAACTGTGGGATCTGCCTGCCTCCCCAGAACTGTGGGATCTGCCTGCCCCAAACTGTGGGATCTGCCTGCCTGCCTCGAACTGTGGGATCTGCCTGCCTGCCCCGAAATGTGGGAACTGCCTGCCTGCCCCGAACTGTGGGATCTGCCTGCCTGCCCCGAACTGTGGGATCTGCCTGCCTGTCTGCCCCAAACTGTGGGATCTGCCTCCCTGCCTGCCCCGAACTGTGGGATCTGCCTGCCTGTCTCGAACTGTGGGATCTGCCTGCCTGCCCCGAACTCTGGGATCTGCCTGTCTGCCCCAAACTGTGGGATCTGCCTGCCTGCCCCGAACTGTGTGATCCGCCTGCCTGCCCCAAACTGTGTGATCTGCCTGTCTGCCTGCCTCGAACTGTGGGATCTGCCTGCCCCAAACTGTGGGATCTGCCTGCCTCCCCAGAACTGTGGGATCTGCCTGCCCCGGACTGTGGGATCTATTTGCCTGCCCCGAACTGTGGGATCTGCCTGTCCCAAACTGTGGGATCTGCCTGCCTGCCCCGAACTGTGGGAACTGCCTGCCCCAAACTGTGGGATCTGCCTGCCTGCCTGCCTCGAACTGTGGGATCTGCCTGCCTGCCCCAAACTGTGACATCTGCCTGCCTGCCCTGAAATGTGGGATCTGCCTGCCTGCTCCGAATTTTGGGATCTGCCTGCCCCGAACGGTGGGATCTGCCTGTCTGCCCCAAACTGTGGGATCTGCCTACCTGTCCCGAATTCTGGGATCTGCCTGTCTGCCCCAAACTGTGGGATCCGCCTGCCTGCCTCGAACTGTGGGATCTGCCTGCCTGCCTGCCTCGAACTGTGGGATCTGCCTGCCCCAAACTGTGGGATCTGCCTGCCTCCCCAGAACTGTGGGATCTGCCTGCCCCAAACTGTGGGATCTGCCTGCCTGCCTCGAACTGTGGGATCTGCCTGCCTGCCCCGAAATGTGGGAACTGCCTGCCTGCCCCGAACTGTGGGATCTGCCTGCCTGCCCCGAACTGTGGGATCTGCCTGCCTGTCTGCCCCAAACTGTGGGATCTGCCTCCCTGCCTGCCCCGAACTGTGGGATCTGCCTGCCTGCCCCGAACTCTGGGATCTGCCTGTCTGCCCCAAACTGTGGGATCTGCCTGCCTGCCCCGAACTGTGTGATCCGCCTGCCTGCCCCAAACTGTGTGATCTGCCTGTCTGCCTGCCTCGAACTGTGGGAACTGCCTGCCCCAAACTGTGGGATCTGCCTGCCTCCCCAGAACTGTGGGATCTGCCTGCCCCGGACTGTGGGATCTGTTTGCCTGCCCCGAACTGTGGGATCTGCCTGTCCCAAACTGTGGGATCTGCCTGCCTGCCCCGAAATGTGGGAACTGCCTGCCTGCCCCGAACTGTGGGATCTGCCTGCCTGCCCCGAACTGTGGGATCTGCCTGCCTGTCTGCCCCAAACTGTGGGATCTGCCTCCCTGCCTGCCCCGAACTGTGGGATCTGCCTGCCTGTCTCGAACTGAGGGATCTGCCTGCCTGCCCCGAACTCTGGGATCTGCCTGTCTGCCCCAAACTGTGGGATCTGCCTGCCTGCCCCGAACTGTGTGATCCGCCTGCCTGCCCCAAACTGTGTGATCTGCCTGCCTGCCTGCCTCGAACTGTGGGATCTGCCTGCCCCAAACTGTGGGATCTGCCTGCCTCCCCAGAACTGTGGGATCTGCCTGCCCCGGACTGTGGGATCTATTTGCCTGCCCCGAACTGTGGGATCTGCCTGTCCCAAACTGTGGGATCTGCCTGCCTGCCCCGAACTGTTGGATCTGCCTGCCTGCCTGCCTCGAACTGTGGGATCTGCCTGCCTGCCCCAAACTATGACATCTGCCTGCCTGCCCTGAACTGTGACATCTGCCTGCCTGCCCCGAACTGTGGGATCTGCCTGCCCCAAAGTGTGGGATCTGCCTGCCTGCCTCGAACTGTGGGATCTGCCTGCCTGCCCCGAAATGTGGGAACTGCCTGCCTGCCCCGAACTGTGGGATCTGCCTGCCTGCCCCGAACTGTGGGATCTGCCTGCCTGTCTGCCCCAAACTGTGGGATCTGCCTCCCTGCCTGCCCCGAACTGTGGGATCTGCCTGCCTGTCTCGAACTGTGGGATCTGCCTGCCTGCCCCGAACTCTGGGATCTGCCTGTCTGCCCCAAACTGTGGGATCTGCCTGCCTGCCCCGAACTGTGTGATCCGCCTGCCTGCCCCAAACTGTGTGATCTGCCTGCCTGCCTGCCTCGAACTGTGGGATCTGCCTGCCCCAAACTGTGGGATCTGCCTGCCTCCCCAGAACTGTGGGATCTGCCTGCCCCGGACTGTGGGATCTGTTTGCCTGCCCCGAACTGTGGGATCTGCCTGTCCCAAACTGTGGGATCTGCCTGCCTGCCCCGAACTGTGGGAACTGCCTGCCCCAAACTGTGGGATCTGCCTGCCTGCCTGCCTCGAACTGTGGGATCTGCCTGCCTGCCCCAAACTGTGACATCTGCCTGCCTGCCCTGAAATGTGGGATCTGCCTGCCTGCTCCGAATTTTGGGATCTGCCTGCCCCCAACGGTGGGATCTGCCTGTCTGCCCCAAACTGTGGGATCTGCCTACCTGTCCCGAATTCTGGGATCTGCCTGTCTGCCCCAAACTGTGGGATCCGCCTGCCTGCCTCGAACTCTGGGATCTGCCTCCCTGCCCCGAACTGTGGGATCTGCCTGCCTGCCTGTCCCGAACTGTGGGATCTGCCTGCCTGCCTCGAACTGTGGGATCTGCCTGCCCCAAACTGTGGGATCTGCCTGCCTCCCCAGAACTGTGGGATCTGCCTGCCCCGGACTGTGGGATCTGTTTGCCTGCCCCGAACTGTGGGATCTGTCTGCCCCAAACTGTGGGATCTGCCTGCCTGCCCCGAACTGTGTGATCCGCCTGCCTGCCCCAAACTGTGTGATCTGCCTGCCTGCCTGCCTCGAACTGTGGGATCTGCCTGCCCCAAACTGTGGGATCTGCCTGCCTCCCCAGAACTGTGGGATCTGCCTGCCCCGGACTGTGGGATCTGTTTGCCTGCCCCGAACTGTGGGATCTGCCTGTCCCAAACTGTGGGATCTGCCTGCCTGCCCCGAACTGTGGGAACTGCCTGCCCCAAACTGTGGGATCTGCCTGCCTGCCTGCCTCGAACTGTGGGATCTGCCTGCCTGCCCCAAACTGTGACATCTGCCTGCCTGCCCTGAAATGTGGGATCTGCCTGCCTGCTCCGAATTTTGGGATCTGCCTGCCCCGAACGGTGGGATCTGCCTGTCTGCCCCAAACTGTGGGATCTGCCTACCTGTTCCGAATTCTGGGATCTGCCTGTCTGCCCCAAACTGTGGGATCCGCCTGCCTGCCTCGAACTGTGGGATCTGCCTCCCTGCCCCGAACTGTGGGATCTGCCTGCCTGCCTGTCCCGAACTGTGGGATCTGCCTGCCTGCCTCGAACTGTGGGATCTGCCTGCCCCAAACTGTGGGATCTGCCTGCCTCCCCAGAACTGTGGGATCTGCCTGCCCCGGACTGTGGGATCTGTTTGCCTGCCCCGAACTGTGGGATCTGCCTGTCCCAAACTGTGGGATCTGCCTGCCTGCCCCGAACTGTGGGAACTGCCTGCCCCAAACTGTGGGATCTGCCTGCCTGCCTGCCTCGAACTGTGGGATCTGCCTGCCTGCCCCAAACTGTGACATCTGCCTGCCTGCCCTGAAATGTGGGATCTGCCTGCCTGCTCCGAATTTTGGGATCTGCCTGCCCCAAACTGTGGGATCCGCCTGCCTGCCTCGAACTGTGGGATCTGCCTGCCTGCCTGCCTCGAACTGTGGGATCTGCCTGCCCCAAACTGTGGGATCTGCCTGCCTCCCCAGAACTGTGGGATCTGCCTGCCCCAAACTGTGGGATCTGCCTGCCTGCCTCGAACTGTGGGATCTGCCTGCCTGCCCCGAAATGTGGGAACTGCCTGCCTGCCCCGAACTGTGGGATCTGCCTGCCTGCCCCGAACTGTGGGATCTGCCTGCCTGTCTGCCCCAAACTGTGGGATCTGCCTCCCTGCCTGCCCCGAACTGTGGGATCTGCCTGCCTGTCTCGAACTGTGGGATCTGCCTGCCTGCCCCGAACTCTGGGATCTGCCTGTCTGCCCCAAACTGTGGGATCTGCCTGCCTGCCCCGAACTGTGTGATCCGCCTGCCTGCCCCAAACTGTGTGATCTGCCTGTCTGCCTGCCTCGAACTGTGGGATCTGCCTGCCCCAAACTGTGGGATCTGCCTGCCTCCCCAGAACTGTGGGATCTGCCTGCCCCGGACTGTGGGATCTATTTGCCTGCCCCGAACTGTGGGATCTGCCTGTCCCAAACTCTGGGATCTGCCTGCCTGCCCCGAACTGTGGGAACTGCCTGCCCCAAACTGTGGGATCTGCCTGCCTGCCTGCCTCGAACTGTGGGATCTGCCTGCCTGCCCCAAACTGTGACATCTGCCTGCCTGCCCTGAAATGTGGGATCTGCCTGCCTGCTCCGAATTTTGGGATCTGCCTGCCCCGAACGGTGGGATCTGCCTGTCTGCCCCAAACTGTGGGATCTGCCTACCTGTCCCGAATTCTGGGATCTGCCTGTCTGCCCCAAACTGTGGGATCCGCCTGCCTGCCTCGAACTGTGGGATCTGCCTGCCTGCCTGCCCCAAACTGTGGGATCTGCCTGCCTCCCCAGAACTGTGGGATCTGCCTGCCCCAAACTGTGGGATCTGCCTGCCTGCCTCGAACTGTGGGATCTGCCTGCCTGCCCCGAAATGTGGGAACTGCCTGCCTGCCCCGAACTGTGGGATCTGCCTGCCTGCCCCGAACTGTGGGATCTGCCTGCCTGTCTGCCCCAAACTGTGGGATCTGCCTCCCTGCCTGCCCCGAACTGTGGGATCTGCCTGCCTGCCCCGAACTCTGGGATCTGCCTGTCTGCCCCAAACTGTGGGATCTGCCTGCCTGCCCCGAACTGTGTGATCCGCCTGCCTGCCCCAAACTGTGTGATCTGCCTGTCTGCCTGCCTCGAACTGTGGGATCTGCCTGCCCCAAACTGTGGGATCTGCCTGCCTCCCCAGAACTGTGGGATCTGCCTGCCCCGGACTGTGGGATCTGTTTGCCTGCCCCGAACTGTGGGATCTGCCTGTCCCAAACTGTGGGATCTGCCTGCCTGCCCCGAAATGTGGGAACTGCCTGCCTGCCCCGAACTGTGGGATCTGCCTGCCTGCCCCGAACTGTGGGATCTGCCTGCCTGTCTGCCCCAAACTGTGGGATCTGCCTCCCTGCCTGCCCCGAACTGTGGGATCTGCCTGCCTGTCTCGAACTGAGGGATCTGCCTGCCTGCCCCGAACTCTGGGATCTGCCTGTCTGCCCCAAACTGTGGGATCTGCCTGCCTGCCCCGAACTGTGTGATCCGCCTGCCTGCCCCAAACTGTGTGATCTGCCTGCCTGCCTGCCTCGAACTGTGGGATCTGCCTGCCCCAAACTGTGGGATCTGCCTGCCTCCCCAGAACTGTGGGATCTGCCTGCCCCGGACTGTGGGATCTATTTGCCTGCCCCGAACTGTGGGATCTGCCTGTCCCAAACTGTGGGATCTGCCTGCCTGCCCCGAACTGTGGGATCTGCCTGCCTGCCTGCCTCGAACTGTGGGATCTGCCTGCCTGCCCCAAACTATGACATCTGCCTGCCTGCCCTGAACTGTGACATCTGCCTGCCTGCCCCGAACTGTGGGATCTGCCTGCCCCAAAGTGTGGGATCTGCCTGCCTGCCTCGAACTGTGGGATCTGCCTGCCTGCCCCGAAATGTGGGAACTGCCTGCCTGCCCCGAACTGTGGGATCTGCCTGCCTGCCCCGAACTGTGGGATCTGCCTGCCTGTCTGCCCCAAACTGTGGGATCTGCCTCCCTGCCTGCCCCGAACTGTGGGATCTGCCTGCCTGTCTCGAACTGTGGGATCTGCCTGCCTGCCCCGAACTCTGGGATCTGCCTGTCTGCCCCAAACTGTGGGATCTGCCTGCCTGCCCCGAACTGTGTGATCCGCCTGCCTGCCCCAAACTGTGTGATCTGCCTGCCTGCCTGCCTCGAACTGTGGGATCTGCCTGCCCCAAACTGTGGGATCTGCCTGCCTCCCCAGAACTGTGGGATCTGCCTGCCCCGGACTGTGGGATCTGTTTGCCTGCCCCGAACTGTGGGATCTGCCTGCCTGTCTGCCCCAAACTGTGGGATCTGCCTCCCTGCCTCCCCAGAACTGTGGGATCTGCCTGCCCCGGACTGTGGGATCTGTTTGCCTGCCCCGAACTGTGGGATCTGCCTGTCCCAAACTGTGGGATCTGCCTGCCTGCCCCGAAATGTGGGAACTGCCTGCCTGCCCCGAACTGTGGGATCTGCCTGCCTGCCCCGAACTGTGGGATCTGCCTGCCTGTCTGCCCCAAACTGTGGGATCTGCCTCCCTGCCTGCCCCGAACTGTGGGATCTGCCTGCCTGTCTCGAACTGAGGGATCTGCCTGCCTGCCCCGAACTCTGGGATCTGCCTGTCTGCCCCAAACTGTGGGATCTGCCTGCCTGCCCCGAACTGTGTGATCCGCCTGCCTGCCCCAAACTGTGTGATCTGCCTGCCTGCCTGCCTCGAACTGTGGGATCTGCCTGCCCCAAACTGTGGGATCTGCCTGCCTCCCCAGAACTGTGGGATCTGCCTGCCCCGGACTGTGGGATCTATTTGCCTGCCCCGAACTGTGGGATCTGCCTGTCCCAAACTGTGGGATCTGCCTGCCTGCCCCGAACTGTGGGATCTGCCTGCCTGCCTGCCTCGAACTGTGGGATCTGCCTGCCTGCCCCAAACTATGACATCTGCCTGCCTGCCCTGAACTGTGACATCTGCCTGCCTGCCCCGAACTGTGGGATCTGCCTGCCCCAAAGTGTGGGATCTGCCTGCCTGCCTCGAACTGTGGGATCTGCCTGCCTGCCCCGAAATGTGGGAACTGCCTGCCTGCCCCGAACTGTGGGATCTGCCTGCCTGCCCCGAACTGTGGGATCTGCCTGCCTGTCTGCCCCAAACTGTGGGATCTGCCTCCCTGCCTGCCCCGAACTGTGGGATCTGCCTGCCTGTCTCGAACTGTGGGATCTGCCTGCCTGCCCCGAACTCTGGGATCTGCCTGTCTGCCCCAAACTGTGGGATCTGCCTGCCTGCCCCGAACTGTGTGATCCGCCTGCCTGCCCCAAACTGTGTGATCTGCCTGCCTGCCTGCCTCGAACTGTGGGATCTGCCTGCCCCAAACTGTGGGATCTGCCTGCCTCCCCAGAACTGTGGGATCTGCCTGCCCCGGACTGTGGGATCTGTTTGCCTGCCCCGAACTGTGGGATCTGCCTGTCCCAAACTGTGGGATCTGCCTGCCTGCCCCGAACTGTGGGAACTGCCTGCCCCAAACTGTGGGATCTGCCTGCCTGCCTGCCTCGAACTGTGGGATCTGCCTGCCTGCCCCAAACTGTGACATCTGCCTGCCTGCCCTGAAATGTGGGATCTGCCTGCCTGCTCCGAATTTTGGGATCTGCCTGCCCCGAACGGTGGGATCTGCCTGTCTGCCCCAAACTGTGGGATCTGCCTACCTGTCCCGAATTCTGGGATCTGCCTGTCTGCCCCAAACTGTGGGATCCGCCTGCCTGCCTCGAACTGTGGGATCTGCCTCCCTGCCCCGAACTGTGGGATCTGCCTGCCTGCCTGTCCCGAACTGCGGGATCTGCCTGCCTGCCTCGAACTGTGGGATCTGCCTGCCCCAAACTGTGGGATCTGCCTGCCTCCCCAGAACTGTGGGATCTGCCTGCCCCGGACTGTGGGATCTGTTTGCCTGCCCCGAACTGTGGGATCTGCCTGTCCCAAACTGTGGGATCTGCCTGCCTGCCCCGAACTGTGGGAACTGCCTGCCCCAAACTGTGGGATCTGCCTGCCTGCCTGCCTCGAACTGTGGGATCTGCCTGCCTGCCCCAAACTGTGACATCTGCCTGCCTGCCCTGAAATGTGGGATCTGCCTGCCTGCTCCGAATTTTGGGATCTGCCTACCCCAAACTGTGGGATCCGCCTGCCTGCCTCGAACTGTGGGATCTGCCTGCCTGCCTGCCTCGAACTGTGGGATCTGCCTGCCCCAAACTGTGGGATCTGCCTGCCTCCCCAGAACTGTGGGATCTGCCTGCCCCAAACTGTGGGATCTGCCTGCCTGCCTCGAACTGTGGGATCTGCCAGCCTGCCCCGAAATGTGGGAACTGCCTGCCTGCCCCGAACTGTGGGATCTGCCTGCCTGCCCCGAACTGTGGGATCTGCCTGCCTGTCTGCCCCAAACTGTGGGATCTGCCTCCCTGCCTGCCCCGAACTGTGGGATCTGCCTGCCTGTCTCGAACTGTGGGATCTGCCTGCCTGCCCCGAACTCTGGGATCTGCCTGTCTGCCCCAAACTGTGGGATCTGCCTGCCTGCCCCGAACTGTGTGATCCGCCTGCCTGCCCCAAACTGTGTGATCTGCCTGTCTGCCTGCCTCGAACTGTGGGATCTGCCTGCCCCAAACTGTGGGATCTGCCTGCCTCCCCAGAACTGTGGGATCTGCCTGCCCCGGACTGTGGGATCTATTTGCCTGCCCCGAACTGTGGGATCTGCCTGTCCCAAACTGTGGGATCTGCCTGCCTGCCCCGAACTGTGGGAACTGCCTGCCCCAAACTGTGGGATCTGCCTGCCTGCCTGCCTCGAACTGTGGGATCTGCCTGCCTGCCCCAAACTGTGACATCTGCCTGCCTGCCCTGAAATGTGGGATCTGCCTGCCTGCTCCGAATTTTGGGATCTGCCTGCCCCGAACGGTGGGATCTGCCTGTCTGCCCCAAACTGTGGGATCTGCCTACCTGTCCCGAATTCTGGGATCTGCCTGTCTGCCCCAAACTGTGGGATCCGCCTGCCTGCCTCGAACTGTGGGATCTGCCTGCCTGCCTGCCTCGAACTGTGGGATCTGCCTGCCCCAAACTGTGGGATCTGCCTGCCTCCCCAGAACTGTGGGATCTGCCTGCCCCAAACTGTGGGATCTGCCTGCCTGCCTCGAACTGTGGGATCTGCCTGCCTGCCCCGAAATGTGGGAACTGCCTGCCTGCCCCGAACTGTGGGATCTGCCTGCCTGCCCCGAACTGTGGGATCTGCCTGCCTGTCTGCCCCAAACTGTGGGATCTGCCTCCCTGCCTGCCCCGAACTGTGGGATCTGCCTGCCTGTCTCGAACTGTGGGATCTGCCTGCCTGCCCCGAACTCTGGGATCTGCCTGTCTGCCCCAAACTGTGGGATCTGCCTGCCTGCCCCGAACTGTGTGATCCGCCTGCCTGCCCCAAACTGTGTGATCTGCCTGTCTGCCTGCCTCGAACTGTGGGATCTGCCTGCCCCAAACTGTGGGATCTGCCTGCCTCCCCAGAACTGTGGGATCTGCCTGCCCCGGACTGTGGGATCTGTTTGCCTGCCCCGAACTGTGGGATCTGCCTGTCCCAAACTGTGGGATCTGCCTGCCTGCCCCGAACTGTGGGATCTGCCTGCCCCAAACTGTGGGATCTGCCTGCCTGCCTCTAACTGTGGGATCTGCCTGCCTGCCCCGAAATGTGGGAACTGCCTGCCTGCCCCGAGCTGTGGGATCAGCCTGCCTGCCCCGAACTGTGGGAACTGCCTGCCCCAAACTGTGGGATCTGCCTGCCTGCCTGCCTCGAACTGTGGGATCTGCCTGCCTGCCCCAAACTGTGACATCTGCCTGCCTGCCCTGAAATGTGGGATCTGCCTGCCTGCTCCGAATTTTGGGATCTGCCTGCCCCAAACTGTGGGATCCGCCTGCCTGCCTCGAACTGTGGGATCTGCCTGCCTGCCTGCCTCGAACTGTGGGATCTGCCTGCCCCAAACTGTGGGATCTGCCTGCCTCCCCAGAACTGTGGGATCTGCCTGCCCCAAACTGTGGGATCTGCCTGCCTGCCTCGAACTGTGGGATCTGCCTGCCTGCCCCGAAATGTGGGAACTGCCTGCCTGCCCCGAACTGTGGGATCTGCCTGCCTGCCCCGAACTGTGGGATCTGCCTGCCTGTCTGCCCCAAACTGTGGGATCTGCCTCCCTGCCTGCCCCGAACTGTGGGATCTGCCTGCCTGTCTCGAACTGTGGGATCTGCCTGCCTGCCCCGAACTCTGGGATCTGCCTGTCTGCCCCAAACTGTGGGATCTGCCTGCCTGCCCCGAACTGTGTGATCCGCCTGCCTGCCCCAAACTGTGTGATCTGCCTGTCTGCCTGCCTCGAACTGTGGGATCTGCCTGCCCCAAACTGTGGGATCTGCCTGCCTCCCCAGAACTGTGGGATCTGCCTGCCCCGGACTGTGGGATCTATTTGCCTGCCCCGAACTGTGGGATCTGCCTGTCCCAAACTGTGGGATCTGCCTGCCTGCCTGCCTCGAACTGTGGGATCTGCCTGCCTGCCCCAAACTGTGACATCTGCCTGCCTGCCCTGAAATGTGGGATCTGCCTGCCTGCTCCGAATTTTGGGATCTGCCTGCCCCGAACGGTGGGATCTGCCTGTCTGCCCCAAACTGTGGGATCTGCCTACCTGTCCCGAATTCTGGGATCTGCCTGTCTGCCCCAAACTGTGGGATCCGCCTGCCTGCCTCGAACTGTGGGATCTGCCTGCCTGCCTGCCTCGAACTGTGGGATCTGCCTGCCCCAAACTGTGGGATCTGCCTGCCTCCCCAGAACTGTGGGATCTGCCTGCCCCAAACTGTGGGATCTGCCTGCCTGCCTCGATCTGTGGGATCTGCCTGCCTGCCCCGAAATGTGGGAACTGCCTGCCTGCCCCGAACTGTGGGATCTGCCTGCCTGCCCTGAACTGTGGGATCTGCCTGCCTGTCTGCCCCAAACTGTGGGATCTGCCTCCCTGCCTGCCCCGAACTGTGGGATCTGCCTGCCTGTCTCGAACTGTGTGATCCGCCTGCCTGCCCCAAACTGTGTGATCTGCCTGTCTGCCTGCCTCGAACTGTGGGATCTGCCTGCCCCAAACTGTGGGATCTGCCTGCCTCCCCAGAACTGTGGGATCTGCCTGCCCCGGACTGTGGGATCTGTTTGCCTGCCCCGAACTGTGGGATCTGCCTGTCCCAAACTGTGGGATCTGCCTGCCTGCCCCGAACTGTGGGATCTGCCTGCCCCAAACTGTGGGATCTGCCTGCCTGCCTCTAACTGTGGGATCTGCCTGACTGCCCCGAAATGTGGGAACTGCCTGCCTGCCCTGAGCTGTGGGATCAGCCTGCCTGCCCCGAACTGTGGGATCTGCCTGCCTGTCTGCCCCAAACTGTGGGATCTGCCTCCCTGCCTGCCCCGAACTGTGGGATCTGCCTGCCTGTCTCGAACTGTGGGATCTGCCTGCCTGCCCCGAACTCTGGGATCTGCCTGTCTGCCCCAAACTGTGGGATCTGCCTGCCTGCCCCGAACTGTGTGATCCGCCTGCCTGCCCCAAACTGTGTGATCTGCCTGCCTGCCTGCCTCGAACTGTGGGATCTGCCTGCCCCAAACTGTGGGATCTGCCTGCCTCCCCAGTACTGTGGGATCTGCCTGCCCCGGACTGTGGGATATGTTTGCCTGCCCCGAACTGTGGGATCTGCCTGTCCCAAACTGTGGGATCTGCCTGCCTGCCTGCCCCATACTGAGGGATCTGCCTGCCTCGAACTGTGGGATCTGCCTGCCTGCCTCGAACTGTGGGATCTGCCTGCCTGTCTGCCCCAAACTGAGGGATCTGCCTCCCTGCCTGCCCCGAACTTTGGGATCTGCCTGCCTGTCTCGAACTGTGGGATCTGCCTGCCTGCCCCGAACTCTGGGATCTGCCTGTCTGCCCCAAACTGTGGGATCTGCCTGCCTGCCCCGAACTGTGTGATCCGCCTGCCTGCCCCAAACTGTGTGATCTGCCTGCCTGCCTGCCTCGAACTGTGGGATCTGCCTGCCCCAAACTGTGGGATCTGCCTGCCTCCCCAGAACTGTGGGATCTGCCTGCCCCGGACTGTGGGATCTGTTTTCCTCCCCCGAACTGTGGGATCTGCCTGCCTGCCCCGAACTGTGGGATCTGCCTGCCTGCCTGCCTCGTACTGTGGGATCTGCCTGCCTGCCCCAAACTGTGACATCTGCCTGCCTGCCCTGAAATGTGGGATCTGTCTGCCTGCTCCGAATTTTGGGATCTGCCTGCCCCAAACGGTGGGATCTGCCTGTCTGCCCCAAACTGTGGGATCTGCCTACCTGTCCCGAATTCTGGGATCTGCCTGTCTGCCCCAAACTGTGGGATCCGCCTGCCTGCCTCGAACTGTGGGATCTGCCTCCCTGCCCCGAACTGTGGGATCTGCCTGCCTGCCTGTCCCGAACTGTGGGATCTGCCTGCCTGCCTGCCTCGAACTGTGGGATCTGCCTGCCTGCCTGCCTCAAACCGTGGGATCTGCCTGCCCCAAACTGTGGGATCTGCCTGCCTGCCTGCCCCGAACTGTGGGATCTGCCAGTCTGCCCCAAACTGTGGGATCTGCCTGCCTGCCTGCTCCGAACTGTGGGATCTGCCTGCCTGTCTCGAACTGTGGGATATGCCTGTCTGCCCCGAACTGTGGGATCTGCCTGCCCCGGACTGTGGGATCTGTTTGCCTGCCCCGAACTGTGGGATCTGCCTGCCTGCCCCGAACTGTGGGATCTGCCTGCCCCAAACTGTGGGATCTGCCTGCCTGCCTGCCTCGAACTGTGGGATCTGCCTGCCTGCCCCAAACTGTGACATCTGCCTGCCTGCCCTGAAATGTGGGATCTGCCTGCCTGCTCCGAATTTTGGGATCTGCCTGCCCCGAACGGTGGGATCTGCCTGTCTGCCCCAAACTGTGGGATCTGCCTACCTGTCCCGAATTCTGGGATCTGCCTGTCTGCCCCAAACTGTGGGATCTGCCTGCCTGCCTCGAACTGTGGGATCTGCCTCCATGCCCCGAACTGTGGGATCTGCCTGCCTGCCTGCCTCGAACTGTGGGATCTGCCTGCCCCAAACTGTGGGATCTGCCTGCCTCCCCAGAACTGTGGGATCTGCCTGCCCCAAACTGTGGGATCTGCCTGCCTGCCTCGAACTGTGGGATCTGCCTGCCTGCCCCGAAATGTGGGAACTGCCTGCCTGCCCCGAACTGTGGGATCTGCCTGCCCCAAACTGTGGGATCTGCCTGCCTCCCCAGAACTGTGGGATCTGCCTGCCCCAAACTGTGGGATCTGCCTGCCTGCCCCGAACTGTGGGATCTGCCTGCCTGCCCCGAACTGTGGGATCTGCCTGCCTGCCTCGAACTGTGGGATCTGCCTGCCTGCCCCGAAATCTGGGAACTGCCTGCCTGCCCCGAGCTGTGGGATCTGCCTGCCTGCCCCGAACTGTGGGATCTGCCTGCCTGTCTGCCCCAAACTGTGGGATCTGCCTCCCTGCCTGCGCCGAACTGTGGGATCTGCCTGCCTGTCTCGAACTGTGGGATCTGCCTGCCTGCCCCGAACTCTGGGATCTGCCTGTCTGCCCCAAACTGTGGGATCTGCCTGCCTGCCCTGAACTGTGTGATCCGCCTGCCTGCCCCAAACTGTGTGATCTGCCTGCCTGCCTGCCTCGAACTGTGGGATCTGCCTGCCCCAAACTGTGGGATCTGCCTGCCTCCCCAGAACTGTGGGATCTGCCTGCCCCGGACTGTGGGATATGTTTGCCTGCCCCGAACTGTGGGATCTGCCTGTCCCAATCTGTGGGATCTGCCTGCCTGCCCCGAACTGTGGGAACTGCCTGCCCCAAACTGTGGGATCTGCCTGCCTGCCTGCCTCGAACTGTGGGATCTGCCTCCCTGCCTGCGCCGAACTGTGGGATCTGCCTGCCTGTCTCGAACTGTGGGATCTGCCTGCCTGCCCCGAACTCTGGGATCTGCCTGTCTGCCCCAAACTGTGGGATCTGCCTGCCTGCCCTGAACTGTGTGATCCGCCTGCCTGCCCCAAACTGTGTGATCTGCCTGCCTGCCTGCCTCGAACTGTGGGATCTGCCTGCCCCAAACTGTGGGATCTGCCTGCCTCCCCAGAACTGTGGGATCTGCCTGCCCCGGACTGTGGGATATGTTTGCCTGCCCCGAACTGTGGGATCTGCCTGTCCCAAACTGTGGGATCTGCCTGCCTGCCTGCCCCATACTGAGGGATCTGCCTGCCTCGAACTGTGGGATCTGCCTGCCTGCCTCGAACTGTGGGATCTGCCTGCCTGTCTGCCCCAAACTGAGGGATCTGCCTCCCTGCCTGCCCCGAACTTTGGGATCTGCCTGCCTGTCTCGAACTGTGGGATCTGCCTGCCTGCCCCGAACTCTGGGATCTGCCTGTCTGCCCCAAACTGTGGGATCTGGCTGCCTGCCCCGAACTGTGTGATCCGCCTGCGTGCCCCAAACTGTGTGATCTGCCTGCCTGCCTGCCTCGAACTGTGGGATCTGCCTGCCCCAAACTGTGGGATCTGCCTGCCTCCCCAGAACTGTGGGATCTGCCTGCCCCGGACTGTGGGATCTGTTTTCCTCCCCCGAACTGTGGGATCTGCCTGCCTGCCCCGAAATGTGGGATCTGCCTGCCTGCCTGCCTCGAACTGTGGGATCTGCCTGCCTGCCCCAAACTGTGACATCTGCCTGCCTGCCCTGAAATGTGGGATCTGTCTGCCTGCTCCGAATTTTGGGATCTGCCTGCCCCAAACGGTGGGATCTGCCTGTCTGCCCCAAACTGTGGGATCTGCCTACCTGTCCCGAATTCTGGGATCTGCCTGTCTGCCCCAAACTGTGGGATCCGCCTGCCTGCCTCGAACTGTGGGATCTGCCTCCCTGCCCCGAACTGTGGGATCTGCCTGCCTGCCTGTCCCGAACTGTGGGATCTGCCTGCCTGCCTGCCTCGAACTGTGGGATCTGCCTGCCTGCCTGCCTCAAACCGTGGGATCTGCCTGCCCCAAACTGAGGGATCTGCCTCCCTGCCTGCCCCGAACGTTGGGATCTGCCTGCCTGTCTCGAACTGTGGGATCTGCCTGCCTGCCCCGAACTCTGGGATCTGCCTGTCTGCCCCAAACTGTGGGATCTGCCTGCCTGCCCCGAACTGTGTGATCCGCCTGCCTGCCCCAAACTGTGACATCTGCCTGCCTGCCGTGAAATGTGGGATCTGTCTGCCTGCTCCGAATTTTGGGATCTGCCTGCCCCAAACGGTGGGATCTGCCTGTCTGCCCCAAACTGTGGGATCTGCCTACCTGTCCCGAATTCTGGGATCTGCCTGTCTGCCCCAAACTGTGGGATCCGCCTGCCTGCCTCGAACTGTGGGATCTGCCTCCCTGCCCCGAACTGTGGGATCTGCCTGCCTGCCTGTCCCGAACTGTGGGATCTGCCTGCCTGCCTGCCTCGAACTGTGGGATCTGCCTGCCTTCCTGCCTCAAACCGTGGGATCTGCCTGCCCCAAACTGTGGGATCTGCCTGCCTGCCTGCCCCGAACTGTGGGATCTGCCAGTCTGCCCCAAACTGTGGGATCTGCCTGCCTGCCTGCCCCGAACTGTGGGATCTGCCTGCCTGTCTCGAACTGTGGGATATGCCTGTCTGCCCCGAACTGTGTGATCCGCCTGCCTGCCTCGAACTGTGGGATCTGCCTGCCTGCCCCGAACTGTGGGATATGCCTGTCTGCCCCAAACTGTGGGATCTGCCTGCCTGCCTCTAACTGTGGGATCTGCCTGCCTGCCCCGAAATGTGGGAACTGCCTGCCTGCCCCGAGCTGTGGGATCTGCCTGCCTGCCCCGAACTGTGGGATCTGCCTGCCTGTCTGCCCCAAACTGTGGGATCTGCCTCCCTGCCTGCGCCGAACTGTGGGATCTGCCTGCCTGTCTCGAACTGTGGGATCTGCCTGCCTGCCCCGAACTCTGGGATCTGCCTGTCTGCCCCAAACTGTGGGATCTGCCTGCCTGCCCTGAACTGTGTGATCCGCCTGCCTGCCCCAAACTGTGTGATCTGCCTGCCTGCCTGCCTCGAACTGTGGGATCTGCCTGCCCCAAACTGTGGGATCTGCCTGCCTCCCCAGAACTGTGGGATCTGCCTGCCCCGGACTGTGGGATATGTTTGCCTGCCCCGAACTGTGGGATCTGCCTGTCCCAAACTGTGGGATCTGCCTGCCTGCCCCGAACTGTGGGAACTGCCTGCCCCAAACTGTGGGATCTGCCTGCCTGCCTGCCTCGAACTGTGGGATCTGCCTCCCTGCCTGCGCCGAACTGTGGGATCTGCCTGCCTGTCTCGAACTGTGGGATCTGCCTGCCTGCCCCGAACTCTGGGATCTGCCTGTCTGCCCCAAACTGTGGGATCTGCCTGCCTGCCCTGAACTGTGTGATCCGCCTGCCTGCCCCAAACTGTGTGATCTGCCTGCCTGCCTGCCTCGAACTGTGGGATCTGCCTGCCCCAAACTGTGGGATCTGCCTGCCTCCCCAGAACTGTGGGATCTGCCTGCCCCGGACTGTGGGATCTGTTTGCCTGCCCCGAACTGTGGGATCTGCCTGTCCCAAACTGTGGGATCTGCCTGCCTGCCTGCCCCATACTGAGGGATCTGCCTGCCTCGAACTGTGGGATCTGCCTGCCTGCCTCGAACTGTGGGATCTGCCTGCCTGTCTGCCCCAAACTGAGGGATCTGCCTCCCTGCCTGCCCCGAACTTTGGGATCTGCCTGCCTGTCTCGAACTGTGGGATCTGCCTGCCTGCCCCGAACTCTGGGATCTGCCTGTCTGCCCCAAACTGTGGGATCTGCCTGCCTGCCCCGAACTGTGTGATCCGCCTGCCTGCCCCAAACTGTGTGATCTGCCTGCCTGCCTGCCTCGAACTGTGGGATCTGCCTGCCCCAAACTGTGGGATCTGCCTGCCTCCCCAGAACTGTGGGATCTGCCTGCCCCGGACTGTGGGATCTGTTTTCCTCCCCCGAACTGTGGGATCTGCCTGCCTGCCCCGAATTGTGGGATCTGCCTGCCTGCCTACCTCGAACTGTGGGATCTGCCTGCCTGCCCCAAACTGTGACATCTGCCTGCCTGCCCTGAAATGTGGGATCTGTCTGCCTGCTCCGAATTTTGGGATCTGCCTGCCCCAAACGGTGAGATCTGCCTGTCTGCCCCAAACTGTGGGATCTGCCTACCTGTCCCGAATTCTGGGATCTGCCTGTCTGCCCCAAACTGTGGGATCCGCCTGCCTGCCTCGAACTGTGGGATCTGCCTCCCTGCCCCGAACTGTGGGATCTGCCTGCCTGCCTGTCCCGAACTGTGGGATCTGCCTGCCTGCCTGCCTCGAACTGTGGGATCTGCCTGCCTGCCTGCCTCAAACCGTGGGATCTGCCTGCCCCAAACTGAGGGATCTGCCTCCCTGCCTGCCCCGAACGTTGGGATCTGCCTGCCTGTCTCGAACTGTGGGATCTGCCTGCCTGCCCCGAACTCTGGGATCTGCCTGTCTGCCCCAAACTGTGGGATCTGCCTGCCTGCCCCGAACTGTGTGATCCGCCTGCCTGCCCCAAACTGTGTGCTCTGCCTGCCTGCCTGCCTCGAACTGTGGGATCTGCCTGCCTGCCCCAAACTGTGACATCTGCCTGCCTGCCGTGAAATGTGGGATCTGTCTGCCTGCTCCGAATTTTGGGATCTGCCTGCCCCAAACGGTGGGATCTGCCTGTCTGCCCCAAACTGTGGGATCTGCCTACCTGTCCCGAATTCTGGGATCTGCCTGTCTGCCCCAAACTGTGGGATCCGCCTGCCTGCCTCGAACTGTGGGATCTGCCTCCCTGCCCCGAACTGTGGGATCTGCCTGCCTGCCTGTCCCGAACTGTGGGATCTGCCTGCCTGCCTGCCTCGAACTGTGGGATCTGCCTGCCTGCCTGCCTCAAACCGTGGGATCTGCCTGCCCCAAACTGTGGGATCTTCCTGCCTGCCTGCCCCGAACTGTGGGATCTGCCAGTCTGCCCCAAACTGTGGGATCTGCCTGCCTGCCTGCCTCGAACTGTGGGATCTGCCTGCCTGCCTGCCTCAAACCGTGGGATCTGCCTGCCCCAAACTGTGTGATCTGCCTGCCTGCCTGCCTCGAACTGTGGGATCTGCCTGCCCCAAACTGTGGGATCTGCCTGCCTCCCCAGAACTATGTGATCTGCCTGCCCCGGACTGTGGGATCTGTTTTCCTCCCCCGAACTGTAGGATCTGCCTGCCTGCCCCGAACTGTGGGATCTGCCTGCCTGCCTGCCTCGAACTGTGGGATCTGCCTGCCTGCCCCAAACTGTGACATCTGCCTGCCTGCCCTGAAATGTGGGATCTGTCTGCCTGCTCCGAATTTTGGGATCTGCCTGCCCCAAACGGTGGGATCTGCCTGTCTGCCCCAAACTGTGGGATCTGCCTACCTGTCCCGAATTCTGGGATCTGCCTGTCTGCCCCAAACTGTGGGATCCGCCTGCCTGCCTCGAACTGTGGGATCTGCCTCCCTGCCCCGAACTGTGGGATCTGCCTGCCTGCCTGTCCCGAACTGTGGGATCTGCCTGCCTGCCTGCCTCGAACTGTGGGATCTGCCTGCCTGCCTGCCTCAAACCGTGGGATCTGCCTGCCCCAAACTGAGGGATCTGCCTCCCTGCCTGCCCCGAACGTTGGGATCTGCCTGCCTGTCTCGAACTGTGGGATCTGCCTGCCTGCCCCGAACTCTGGGATCTGCCTGTCTGCCCCAAACTGTGGGATCTGCCTGCCTGCCCCGAACTGTGTGATCCGCCTGCCTGCCCCAAACTGTGTGATCTGCCTGCCTGCCTGCCTCGAACTGTGGGATCTGCCTGCCTGCCCCAAACTGTGACATCTGCCTGCCTGCCGTGAAATGTGGGATCTGTCTGCCTGCTCCGAATTTTGGGATCTGCCTGCCCCAAACGGTGGGATCTGCCTGTCTGCCCCAAACTGTGGGATCTGCCTACCTGTCCCGAATTCTGGGATCTGCCTGTCTGCCCCAAACTGTGGGATCCGCCTGCCTGCCTCGAACTGTGGGATCTGCCTCCCTGCCCCGAACTGTGGGATCTGCCTGCCTGCCTGTCCCGAACTGTGGGATCTGCCTGCCTGCCTGCCTCGAACTGTGGGATCTGCCTGCCTGCCTGCCTCAAACCGTGGGATCTGCCTGCCCCAAACTGTGGGATCTGCCTGCCTGCCTGCCCCGAACTGTGGGATCTGCCAGTCTGCCCCAAACTGTGGGATCTGCCTGCCTGCCTGCCCCGAACTGTGGGATCTGACTGCCTGTCTCGAACTGTGGGATATGCCTGTCTGCCCCGAACTGTGTGATCCGCCTGCCTGCCTCGAACTGTGGGATCTGCCTGCCTGCCCCGAACTGTGGGATCTGCCTGTCTGCCCCAAACTGTGGGATCTGCCTGCCTGCCCCGAACTGTGGGATCTGCCTGCCCCGGACTGTGGGATCTGTTTGCCTGCCCCGAACTGTGGGATCTGCCTGCCTGCCCCGAACTGTGGGATCTGCCTGCCCCAAACTGTGGGATCTGCCGGCCTCCCTGCCCCAAACTGTGGGATCTGCCTGCCTGCCCCAAACTGTGGGATCTGCCTCCCTGCTCCAAACTGTGTGATCTGCCTGCCTGCCCCGAAATGTGGGAACTGCCTGCCTGCCCCGAACTGTGGGATCTGCCTGCCTGCCTCAAACTGTGGGATCTGCCTGTCTGCCTGCCCCGAACTGTGTGATCTGCCTGCCTGCCCCAAACTGTGTGATCTGCCTGCCTTCCTGCCCCGAACTGTGGGATCTGCCTGCCTGCCTGCCTCGAACTGTGGGATCCGCCTGCCTGCTCCGAACTGTGGGATCTGCCTGCCTGCCCTGAAATGTGGGATCTGCCTGCCTGCTCCGAATTTTGGGATCTGCCTGCCCCGACCGGTGGGATCTGTCTGCCTGCCCCGAACTGTGTGATCTGCCTGCCCCGAACTGTGGGATCTGCCTGCCTGCCCCGAACTGTGGGATCTGCCTGCGTGCCCCAAACGTTGGGATCTGCCTGCCTTCCCCGAACTGTGGGATCTGCCTTCCTGCCCCGAACAGTGGGGTTTGCCTGCCTGTCCCGAACTGTGTGATCTGCCTGCCTGCCCTGAACTGTGGGAACTGCCTGCCTACCCCGAACTGTGGGATCTGCCTGCCTACCTGCCCCATCTGTGGGATCTGCCTGTCCCGATCTGTGGGATCTGCCTGCCTGCCACAAACTGTGGGATCTGCCTGCCTGCCTCGAACTGTGGGATCTGCCTGCCTCCCTGCCCCGAACTGTGGGATCTGCCTGCCTGCCCCGAACTGTGGGATCTGCCTTCCTGCCCCGAACTGTGGGATCTGCCTGCCTGCCCCAAAATGTGGGATCTGCCTGCACCGAACGGTGGGATCTGCCTGTTAACCCCGAACTGTGGGATCTGTCTGCCCCGAACTGTGAGATCTGCCTGTTAACCCCGAACTGTGGGATCTGCCTTCCTGCCCCAAACTGTGGGATCTGCCTGCCTGCCCCAAACTGTGGGATCTGTCTCCCTGCCACAAACTGTGGGATCTGCCTGCCTGCCCCGAAATGTGGGAACTGCCTGCCTGCCCCGAACTGTGGGATCTGCCTGCCTGCCCCAAACTGTGGGATCTGCCTGTCTGCCTGCCCCGAACTGTGTGATCTGCCTGCCCCAAAATGTGGGATCTGCCTGCCCCGAACTGTGGGATCTGCCTGTTAACCCCGAACTGTGGGATCTGCCTGCCCCGAACTGTGAGATCTGCCTGTTAACCCCGAACTGTGGGATCTGCCTTCCTGCCCCGAACTGTGGGATCTGCCTGCCTGCCCCGACCTGTGGGATCTGCCTGCCCCAAACTGTCGGTTCTGCCTGCCTGCCCCGAACTGTGGGATCTGCCTGCACCGAACTGTGGGATCTGCCTGTCTGCTCCAAACTGTGGTATCTGCCTGCCTGCCTGCCCCGAACGGTGGGATCTGCCTGCCTGCTCCGAACTGTGGGATCTGCCTGTCTGCCTGCCCCGATCTGTGGGATCTGCCTGCCTGCCCCGAACTGTGGGATCTGCCTGCCTGCCCCAAAATGTGGGATCTGCCTGCACCGAACGGTGGGATCTGCCTGCCTGCCCCGAACTGTGGGATCTGCCTGTCTGCCTGCCCCGAACTGTGGGATCTGCCTGCCTGCCCCAAACTGTGGGATCTGCCTGCCTGCCCCGAACTGTGGGATCTGCCTGCCTGCTCCGAATTTTGGGATCTGCCTGCCCGAAACTGTGGGATCCGCCTGCCTGCCACGAACTGTGGGATCTGCCTCCCCGCCCCGAACTGTGGGATCTGCCTGTCTGCCTGCCCCGAACTGTGGGATCTGCCTGCCTGCCCCAAACTGTGGGATCTGCCTGCCTGCCCCGAACTGTGGGATCTGCCTGCCTGCTCCGAATTTTGGGATCTGCCTGCCCGAAACTGTGGGATCCGCCTGCCTGCCACGAACTGTGGGATCTGCCTCCCCGCCCCGAACTGTGGGATCTGCCTGCCTGCCTGTCCCGAACTGTGGGATCTGCCTGCCTGCCTGCCTCGAACTGTGGGATCTGCCTGCCTGCCTGCCTCGAACTGTGGGATCTGCCTGCCCCAAACTGTGGGATCTGCCTGTCTGCCCCAAACTGTGGGATCTGCCTACCTGTCCCGAATTCTGGGATCTGCCTGTCTGCCCCAAACTGTGGGATCCGCCTGCCTGCCTCGAACTGTGGGATCTGCCTCCCTGCCCCGAACTGTGGGATCTGCCTGCCTGCCTGCCTCGAACTGTGGGATCTGCCAGCCCCAAACTGTGGGATCTGCCTGCCTCCCCAGAACTGTGGGATATGCCTGCCCCGGACTGTGGGATCTGTTTGCCTGCCCCGAACTGTGGGATCTGCCTGTCCCAAACTGTGGGATCTGCCTGCCTGCCCCGAACTGTGGGATCTGCCTGCCCCAAACTGTGGGATCTGCCTCCCTGCCTGCCCCGAACTGTGGGATCTGCCTGCCTGTCTCGAACTGTGGGATCTGCCTGCCTGCCCCGAACTCTGGGATCTGCCTGTCTGCCCCAAACTGTGGGATCTGCCTGCCTGCCCCGAACTGTGTGATCCGCCTGCCTGCCCCAAACTGTGTGATCTGCCTGCCTGCCTGCCTCGAACTGTGGGATCTGCCTGCCCCAAACTGTGGGATCTGCCTGCCTCCCCAGAACTGTGGGATCTGCCTGCCCCGGACTGTGGGATCTGTTTGCCTGCCCCGAACTGTGGGATCTGCCTGTCCCAAACTGTGGGATCTGACTGCCTGCCCCGAACTGTGGGATCTGCCTGCCCCAAACTGTGGGATCTGCCTGCCTTCCTCGAACTGTGGGATCTGCCTGCCTGCCCCGAAATGTGGGAACTGCCTGCCTGCCCCGAACTGTGGGATCTGCCTGCCTGCCCCGAACTGTGGGATCTGCCTGCCTGTCTGCCCCAAACTGTGGGATCTGCCTCCCTGCCTGCCCCGAACTGTGGGATCTGCCTGCCTGTCTCGAACTGTGGGATCTGCCTGCCTGCCCCGAACTCTGGGATCTGCCTGTCTGCCCCAAACTGTGGGATCTGCCTGCCTGCCCCGAACTGTGTGATCCGCCTGCCTGCCCCAAACTGTGTGATCTGCCTGCCTGCCTGCCTCGAACTGTGGGATCTGCCTGCCCCAAACTGTGGGATCTGCCTGCCTCCCCAGAACTGTGGGATCTGCCTGCCCCGGACTGTGGGATATGTTTGCCTGCCCCGAACTGTGGGATCTGCCTGTCCCAAACTGTGGGATCTGCCTGCCTGCCCCATACTGAGGGATCTGCCTGCCTCGAACTGTGGGATCTGCCTGCCTGCCTGCCTCGAACTGTGGGATCTGCCTGCCCCAAACTGTGGGATCTGCCTGTCTGCCCCAAACTGTGGGATCTGCCTACCTGTCCCGAATTCTGGGATCTGCCTGTCTCCCCAAACTGTGGGATCCGCCTGCCTGCCTCGAACTGTGGGATCTGCCTCCCTGCCCCGAACTGTGGGATCTGCCTGCCTGCCTGCCTCGAACTGTGGGATCTGCCTGCCCCAAACTGTGGGATCTGCCTGCCTCTCCAGAACTGTGGGATATGCCTGCCCCGGACTGTGGGATCTGTTTGCCTGCCCCGAACTGTGGGATCTGCCTGTCCCAAACTGTGGGATCTGCCTGCCTGCCCCGAACTGTGGGATCTGCCTGCCCCAAACTGTGGGATCTGCCTGCCTGCCTCGAACTGTGGGATCTGCCTGCCTGCCCCGAAATGTGGGAACTGCCTGCCTGCGCCGAACTGTGGGATCTGCCTGCCTGCCCCGAACTGTGGGATCTGCCTGCCTGCCTGCCTCGAACTGTGGGATCTGCCTGCCTGCCCCAAACTGTGACATCTGCCTGCCTGCCCTGAAATGTGGGATCTGTCTGCCTGCTCCGAATTTTGGGATCTGCCTGCCCCAAACTGTGGGATCTGCCTGCCTGCCTCGAACTGTGGGATCTGCCTGCCTGCCCCGAAATGTGAGAACTGCCTGCCTGCGCCGAACTGTGGGATCTGCCTGCCTGCCCCGAACTGTGGGATCTGCCTGCCTGCCTGCCTCGAACTGTGGGATCTGCCTGCCTGCCCCAAACTGTGACATCTGCCTGCCTGCCCTGAAATGTGGGATCTGTCTGCCTGCTCCGAATTTTGGGATCTGCCTGCCCCAAACTGTGGGATCTGCCTGCCTGCCTCGAACTGTGGGATCTGCCTGCCTGCCCCGAAATGTGGGAACTGCCTGCCTGCGCCGAACTGTGGGATCTGCCTGCCTGCCCCGAACTGTGGGATCTGCCTGCCTGTCTGCCCCAAACTGTGGGATCTGCCTCCCTGCCTGCCCCGAACTGTGGGATCTGCCTGCCTGTCTCGAACTGTGGGATCTGCCTGCCTGCCCCGAACTCTGGGATCTGCCTGTCTGCCCCAAACTGTGGGATCTGCCTGCCTGCCCCGAACTGTGTGATCCGCCTGCCTGCCCCAAACTGTGTGATCTGCCTGCCTGCCTTCCTCGAACTGTGTGATCTGCCTGCGTCAAACTGTGGGATCTGCCTGCCTCCCCAGAACTGTGGGATCTGCCTGCCCCGGACTGTGGGATATGTTTGCCTGCCCCGAACTGTGGGATCTGCCTGTCCCAAACTGTGGGATCTGCCTGCCTGCCCCATACTGAGGGATCTGCCTGCCTCGAACTGTGGGATCTGCCTGCCTGCCTCGAACTGTGGGATCTGCCTGCCTCTCTGCCCCAAACTGAGGGATCTGCCTCCCTGCCTGCCCCGAACTGTGGGATCTGCCTGCCTGTCTCGAACTGTGGGATCTGCCTGCCTGCCCCGAACTCTGGGATCTGCCTGTCTGCCCCAAACTGTGGGATCTGCCTGCCTGCCCCGAACTGTGTGATCCGCCTGCCTGCCCCAAACTGTGTGATCTGCCTGCCTGCCTGCCTCGAACTGTGGGATCTGCCTGCCCCAAACTGTGGGATCTGCCTGCCTCCCCAGAACTGTGGGATCTGCCTGCCCCGGACTGTGGGATCTGTTTGCCTGCCCCGAACTGTGGGATCTCCCTGCCTGCCCCGAACTGTGGGATCTGCCTGCCTGCCTGCCTCGAACTGTGGGATCTGCCTGCCTGCCCCAAACTGTGACATCTGCCTGCCTGCCCTGAAATGTGGGATCTGTCTGCCTGCTCCGAATTTTGGGATCTGCCTGCCCCGAACGGTGGGATCTGCCTGTCTGCCCCAAACTGTGGGATCTGCCTACCTGTCCCGAATTCTGGGATCTGCCTGTCTGCCCCAAACTGTGGGATCCGCCTGCCTGCCTCGAACTGTGGGATCTGCCTCCCTGCCCCGAACTGTGGGATCTGCCTGCCTGCCTGTCCCGAACTGTGGGATCTGCCTGCCTGCCTGCCTCGAACTGTGGGATCTGCCTGCCTGCCTGCCTCGAACCGTGGGATCTGCCTGCCCCAAACTGTGGGATCTGCCTGCCTGCCTGCCCCGAACTGTGGGATCTGCCAGTCTGCCCCAAACTGTGGGATCTGCCTGCCTGCCTGTCCCGAACTGTGGGATCTGCCTGCCTTTCTCGAAATGTGGGATATGCCTGTCTGCCCCGAACTGTGTGATCCGCCTGCCTGCCTCGAACTGTGGGATCTGCCTGCCTGCCCCGAACTGTGGGATCTGCCTGTCTGCCCCAAACTGTGGGATCTGCCTGCCTGCCCCGAACTGTGGGATCTGCCTGCCCCGGACTGTGGGATCTGTTTGCCTGCCCCGAACTGTGGGATCTGCCTGCCTGCCCCGAACTGTGGGATCTGCCTGCCGCAAACTGTGGGATCTGCCGGCCTCCCTGCCCCAAACTGTGGGATCTGCCTGCCTGCCCCAAACTGTGGGATCTGCCTCCCTGCCCCAAACTGTGTGATCTGCCTGCCTGCCCCAAACTGTGGGATCTGCCTGCCTGCCCCGAAATGTGGGAACTGCCTGCCTGCCCCGAACTGTGGGATCTGCCTGCCTGCCTCAAACTGTGGGATCTGCCTGTCTGCCTGCCCCGAACTGTGTGATCTGCCTGCCTGCCCCAAACTGTGTGATCTGCCTGCCTTCCTGCCCCGAACTGTGGGATCTGCCTGCCTGCCTGCCTCGAACTGTGGGATCCGCCTGCCTGCTCCGAACTGTGGGATCTGCCTGCCTGCCCTGAAATGTGGGATCTGCCTGCCTGCTCCGAATTTTGGGATCTGCCTGCCCCGAACGGTGGGATCTGTCTGCCTGCCCCGAACTGTGTGATCTGCCTGCCCCGAACTGTGGGATCTGCCTGCCTGCCCCAAACTGTGGGATCTGCCTGCGTGCCCCAAACGTTGGGATCTGCCTGCCTTCCCCGAACTGTGGGATCTGCCTTCCTGTCCCGAACTGTGGGGTTTGCCTGCCTGTCCCGAACTGTGTGATCTGCCTGCCTGCCCTGAACTGTGGGAACTGCCTGCCTACCCCGAACTGTGGGATCTGCCTGCCTGCCTGCCCCGATCTGTGGTTTCTGCCTGTCCCGATCTGTGGGATCTGCCTGCCTGCCACAAACTGTGGGATCTGCCTGCCTGCCTCGAACTGTGGGATCTGCCTGCCTCCCTGCCCCGAACTGTGGGATCTGCCTGCCTGCTCCGAACTGTGGGATCTGCCTATCTGCCTGCCCCGATCTGTGGGATCTGCCTGCCTGCCCCGAACTGTGGGATCTGCCTGCCTGCCCCAAAATGTGGGATCTGCCTGCACCGAACGGTGGGATCTGCCTGCCTGCCCCGAACTGTGGGATCTGCCTGTCTGCCTGCCCCGAACTGTGGGATCTGCCTGCCTGCCCCGAACTCTGGGATCTGCCTGCTCCGAATTTTGGGATCTGCCTGCCCCAAACTGTGGGATCCGCCTGCCTGCCTCGAACTGTGGGATCTGCCTATCTGCCTGTCCCGAACTGTGGGATCTGCCTGCCCCAAACTGTGGGATCTGCCGGCCTCCCTGCCCCAAACTGTGGGATCTGCCTGCCTGCCCCAAACTGTGGGATCTGCCTCCCTGCCCCAAACTGTGTGATCTGCCTGTCTGCCTGCCCCGAACTGTGTGATCTGCCTGCCTGCCCCAAACTGTGTGATCTGCCTGCCTGCCTGCCCCGAACTGTGGGATCTGCCTGCCTGCCCTGAAATGTGGGATCTGCCTGCCTGCTCCGAATTTTGGGATCTGCCTGCCCCGAACGGTGGGATCTGCCTGCCTGCCCCGAACTGTGTGATCTGCCTGCCCCGAACTGCGGGATCTGCCTGCCTGCCCCGAACTGTGGGATCTGCCTGCGTGCCCCAAACGTTGGGATCTGCCTGCCTTCCCCGAACTGTGGAATCTGCCTTCCTGTCCCGAACTGTGGGATCTGCCTGCCTGCCTGCCCCGATCTGTGGGATCTGCCTGTCTGCCTGCCCCGATCTGTGGGGTCTGCCTGTCTGCCTGCCCCGATCTGTGGGATCTGCCTGCCTGCCACAAACTGTGGGATCTGCCTGCCTGCCTCGAACTGTGGGATCTGCCTGCCTCCCTGTACCGAACTGTGGGATCTGCCTTCCTGCCCCGAACTGTGGGATCTGCCTGCCTGCCCCGAACTGTGTGATCTGCCTGCCCCGAACTGTGGGATCTGCCTGCCTGCCCCGAACCTTGGGATCTGCCTGCATGCCCCAAACGTTGGGATCTGCCTGCCTTCCCCGAACTGTGGAATCTGCCTTCCTGTCCCGAACTGTGGGATCTGCCTGCCTGCCCTGAACTGTGGGAACTGCCTGCCTGCCCCCAACTGTGGGATCTGCCTGTTAACCCCGAACTGTGGGATCTGCCTGCCCCGAAATGTGAGATCTGCCTGTCTGCCTGCCCCGAACTGTGGGATCTGCCTGCCTGCCCCGAACTGTGGGATCTGCCTGTCCCAAACTGTGGAATCTGCCTGCCTGCCCCGAACTGTGGGATCTGCCTGCCCCAAACTGTGGGATCTGCCGGCCTCCCTGCCCCAAACTGTGGGATCTGCCTGCCTGCCCCAAACTGTGGGATCTGCCTCCCTGCCCCAAACTGTGTGATCTGCCTGCCTGCAACAAACTGTGGGATCTGCCTGTCTGCCCCAAACTGTGGGATCTGCCTGCCTGCCTGCCCCGAACGGTGGGATCTGCCTGCCTGCCCCGAACTCTGTGATCTGCCTGCCCCGAACTGTCGGATCTGCCTGTCTGCCTGCCCCGAACTGTGGGATCTGCCTGCCTGCTCCGAACTGTGGGATCTGCCTATCTGCCTGCCCCGATCTGTGGGATCTGCCTGCCTGCCCCGAACTGTGGGATCTGCCTGCCTGCCCCAAAATGTGGGATCTGCCTGCACCGAACGGTGGGATCTGCCTGCCTGCCCCGAACTGTGTGATCTGCCTGCCCCGAACTGCGGGATCTGCCTGCCTGCCCCGAACTGTGGGATCTGCCTGCGTGCCCCAAACGTTGGGATCTGCCTGCCTTCCCCGAACTGTGGAATCTGCCTTCCTGTCCCGAACTGTGGGATCTGCCTGCCTGCCTGCCCCGATCTGTGGGATCTGCCTGTCTGCCTGCCCCGATCTGTGGGGTCTGCCTGTCTGCCTGCCCCGATCTGTGGGATCTGCCTGCCTGCCACAAACTGTGGGATCTGCCTGCCTGCCTCGAACTGTGGGATCTGCCTGCCTCCCTGTACCGAACTGTGGGATCTGCCTTCCTGCCCCGAACTGTGGGATCTGCCTGCCTGCCCCGAACTGTGTGATCTGCCTGCCCCGAACTGTGGGATCTGCCTGCCTGCCCCGAACCTTGGGATCTGCCTGCATGCCCCAAACGTTGGGATCTGCCTGCCTTCCCCGAACTGTGGAATCTGCCTTCCTGTCCCGAACTGTGGGATCTGCCTGCCTGCCCTGAACTGTGGGAACTGCCTGCCTGCCCCCAACTGTGGGATCTGCCTGTTAACCCCGAACTGTGGGATCTGCCTGCCCCGAAATGTGAGATCTGCCTGTCTGCCTGCCCCGAACTGTGGGATCTGCCTGCCTGCCCCGAACTGTGGGATCTGCCTGTCCCAAACTGTGGAATCTGCCTGCCTGCCCCGAACTGTGGGATCTGCCTGCCCCAAACTGTGGGATCTGCCGGCCTCCCTGCCCCAAACTGTGGGATCTGCCTGCCTGCCCCAAACTGTGGGATCTGCCTCCCTGCCCCAAACTGTGTGATCTGCCTGCCTGCAACAAACTGTGGGATCTGCCTGTCTGCCCCAAACTGTGGTATCTGCCTGCCTGCCTGCCCCGAACGGTGGGATCTGCCTGCCTGCCCCGAACTCTGTGATCTGCCTGCCCCGAACTGTCGGATCTGCCTGTCTGCCTGCCCCGAACTGTGGGATCTGCCTGCCTGCTCCGAACTGTGGGATCTGCCTATCTGCCTGCCCCGATCTGTGGGATCTGCCTGCCTGCCCCGAACTGTGGGATCTGCCTGCCTGCCCCAAAATGTGGGATCTGCCTGCACCGAACGGTGGGATCTGCCTGCCTGCCCCGAACTGTGGGATCTGCCTGTCTGCCTGCCCCGAACTGTGGGATCTGCCTGCCTGCCCCGAACTCTGGGATCTGCCTGCTCCGAACTTTGGGATCTGCCTGCCCCAAACTGTGGGATCCGCCTGCCTGCCTCGAACTGTGGGATCAGCCTCCCCGCCCCGAACTGTGGGATCTGCCTTCCTGCCTGTCCCGAACTGTGGGATCTGCCTGCCTGCATGCCTCGAACTGTGGGATCTGCCTGCCTGCCTGCCTCGAACTGTGGGATCTGCCTGCCCCAAACTGTGGGATCTGCCTGCCTGCCTGCCCCAAACTGTGGGATCTGCCTCCCTGCCCCAAACTGTGTGATCTGCCTGCCTGCCACAAACTGTGGGATCTGCCTGTCTGCCTGCCCCGAACTGTGTGATCTGCCTGCCTGCCCCAAACTGTGTGATCTGCCTGCCTGCCTGCCCCGAACTGTGGGATCTGCCTGCCTGCCCTGAAATGTGGGATCTGCCTGCCTGCTCCGAATTTTGGGATCTGCCTGCCCCGAACGGTGGGATCTGCCTGCCTGCCCCGAACTGTGTGATCTGCCTGCCCCGAACTGCGGGATCTGCCTGCCTGCCCCGAACTGTGGGATCTGCCTGCGTGCCCCAAACGTTGGGATCTGCCTGCCTTCCCCGAACTGTGGAATCTGCCTTCCTGTCCCGAACTGTGGGAACTGCCTGCCTACCCCGAACTGTGGGATCTGCCTGCCTGCCTGCCCCGATCTGTGGGATCTGCCTGTCTGCCTGCCCCGATCTGTGGGGTCTGCCTGTCTGCCTGCCCCGATCTGTGGGATCTGCCTGCCTGCCACAAACTGTGGGATCTGCCTGCCTGCCTCGAACTGTGGGATCTGCCTGCCTCCCTGCACCGAACTGTGGCATCTGCCTTCCTGCCCCGAACTGTGGGATCTGCCTGCCTGCCCCGAACTGTGTGATCTGCCTGCCCCGAACTGTGGGATCTGCCTGCCTGCCCCGTACTGTGGGATCTGCCTGCGTGCCCCAAACGTTGGGATCTGCCTGCCTTCCCCGAACTGTGGAATCTGCCTTCCTGTCCCGAACTGTGGGATCTGCCTGCCTGCCCTGAACTGTGGGAACTGCCTGCCTGCCCCCAACTGTGGGATCTGCCTGTTAACCCCGAACTGTGGGATCTGCCTGCCCCGAAATGTGAGATCTGCCTGTTAACCCCGAACTGTGGGATCTGCCTTCCTGCCCCGAACTGTGGGATCTGCCTGCCTGCCCCGAATTTTGGGATCTGCCTGCCCCGAACGGTGGGATCTGCCTGTTTGCCTGCCCCGAACTGTGGGATCTGCCTGCCCCAAACTGTGGGATCTGCCTGCCTGCCCCGAACTGTGGGATCTGCCTGCCTGCCTGTCCCGAACTGTGGGATCTGCCTGCGTGCCCCAAACGTTGGGATCTGCCTGCCTTCCCCGAACTGTGGGATCTGCCTTCCTGCCCCGAACTGTGGGATTTGCCTGCCTGTCCCGAACTGTGGGATCTGCCTGCCTGCCCTGAACTGTGGGAACTGCCTGCCTACCCCGAACTGTGGGATCTGCCTGCCTGCCTGCCCCGATCTGTGGGATCTGCCTGTCTGCCTGTCCCGATCTGTGTGGTCTGCCTGTCTGCCTGCCCCAATCTGTGGGATCTGCCTGCCTGCCACAAACTGTGGGATCTGCCTGTCTGCCTGCCCAGATCTGTGGGATCTGCCTGTCTGCCTGCACCGAACTGTGGGATCTGCCTGCCTGCCCCAAATTGTGGGATCTGCCTGCCTGCCCCAAACTGTGTGATCTGCCTGCCTGCCCCAAACTGTGGGATCTGCCTGCCTGCCCCGAACTGTGGGATACGCCTGCCTGCCTCAAACTGTGGGATCTGCCTGCCTGCCTGCCCCTAACTGTGGGATCTGCCTTCCTGCCCCGAACTGTGGGATCTGCCTGCCTGCCTGCCTCATCTGAACTGTGGGATCCTCTTACCTGCATTAACCCTTAAATGCTATGGTATCCCCATCCTGTCCTCCCCCTCATACTTCAGTGTCTGCGTCCTGCTTTTGGGTCCATCCGGCCCCCGTTGCTGACCAATACATAGTCAGTCTTTAGGTTTTAACAGTGTTATGAGTGATGGGCAGACCTGATGGACAATGGGGTGCAGAGTTAACCATTCCCAACCCCCCTCCTGAGAACTACGAACTATTGCTGCTGTTATGCTGCTCATGAGAGAGAGATAAAGCCCAGGCAAGAACATTTGCTACAGGTAAGGGGAAAGAGGCTGTTGATTTACTGTATTATGGCTCTTTCTGGATTATTTACCTTCTACTACAAGGACTGTTCTTTGCTCGTTGGCATTCCTCAGGAGATAGCAGGAGTGGCCTGATTTGATGGACACAGTCATTCAGAGTTGATGGATAGCTGAGACCCTGTGAGTAGGGATAAAAGACAGGTTTGGAGAGACACCCTTCAGCCACACCAGTGGACACTGATTGAGTGTTCGGAACCCACAGAAAGATGGTACTTCGAAGACCGAACCAGGAGATCGGTCAGTAGAGCTGACGATGTTACAGCAGGGCCGGTGGGTACTTGTGTGTGTGTCCACTCATGCCAGAGTGACGAGTCCACCACAGAAGAACGGACTAGCTGAAGACCAGAGTGGTCATAACTGAATGACCACAGCGATACGACGGATTCAGGAAGCAAAGGGTTTGGCTGCTGTAGCTGTTATCTCTCTCTCTCTCTCTCTCTCTCTCTCTCTCTCTCTCTCTCTCCCCCTCTCTCCCTCCCTCTCTCCCTCTCTCCCTCTCTCCCTCCCTCCCTCCCTAACTATTTCAACACAACAACCATAACTACTTCAGCATTTATGAACTGAACTTTATACTTTTCTATGACAATTCATTTACCCCTAGACATCGATAGAGCTTGTTTATTATTGATTATTATTATTCCTACACTTTTAGGTTTATTATTGCTAACCTGTGTTTAATGTATATTTACATTATTGATATTGTTTTGCTTATTTTACTAATAAACATTTTTGAATATAGTACCAGCAGACTCCAATGGATTCTTCTCTCTGCGCTGGTCTGACACCCAGTTACGGGGTACATAACAAACGTGTTCTAGGTATTATAGGCTAAACTTAATGTTATAGGTGTTTATGAAATATAAAACTACTTTAAAGCTCTAAATGAGATACTTTATTGATATAATATTCTTCCAATCCTGAACAAAAATACACAATATTTTGTTTTTACAACCAATGCTGATGGTGGATGAAACCCTGTTTGCAAAATACATCAAGCACTGCATTTTAAATGTGTAATGAATCCTCTATGTCATCCTACCATCAAGGAAGGATGCTTCCTTACACATGCTATGATATTTTCCAGCAGAATTTTGTTTCTCAAAAATAGTTTCACCTTTTGTATCTGTCTTTAACTGTCAGGAAAAAAGCATTTCCTCACTGGTGTAATCTCACGTGAAAAAGTATCAATATTAAATATTCATGCAAAAATAAAACTAGCTTTTTAGGCAGGTTCTTAGATAGTGTCATAGAGCCTGAGCAAAGTACAGCACAGAAGCAGGCCCTTCAGCCCATCTAGTCCATGCCTAACTAAGCACCCTTCTCCTATCGATCAGAGAAGATTCACAAGAATGATTCCAGGAATGAAAGGGTTACCGTATGAGGAACGTCTGGCAGCTCTTGGGCTGTATTCCCTGGAGTTCAGGAGAATGAGCAGGGATCTCACTGAAACATTCCAAATGTTAAAAGGCCTGAACAGATTAGATATGACAGTTATTTCCCATGGTAGGGGAGTCTAGCAAAAGAGGGCACGACTTCAGGATTGAAGGACAGAGATGTGGAGAAATTACTTTAGTCAGAGGGTGGTATGTCTGTGGAATTTCTTGCCATGAGTGGCTCTGGAAGCCAAGTCATTGGATGCATTTAAGGCAGAGATAGATAGGGTCTTAATTAGCCAGGGCATCACAGGTTATGGGGAGAAGGCAGGGGAGTGGGGATGCCTGAGAGAAATGGATCAGCCTGGTAGCTCATTGACAGTCTCACAATCCTAGACCCTAGGTTTAATCCTATAAACATCAGGCGCTGTCCTTGTGGAGTTTCTGCATTCTCACTGTGACTATATAGACTTCCTCTGAGTACTCCAGCTCCTATTGGCTAAACTAGGTCAAATTCTGCCTCAATATCAAAGACAGTTATTCCTGACCCTCCTATGGAGTTCAGCTTTTCAGTGCCTCTTTGGACCAAGGGTGTGATGAACATTAGAACTAAGAGCACAAGTAGACCACCTGGCCTTTTGAACCTGCTCTGTCATTCAATAAGATCATGGCTGGTCTGGCCATGAACTCAATTCCACTTACCAGCCTTTTCCCCACAGCCCCCACTATGCAAAACTCTGTCTATCTAAGTCTCATGTAACTGGGTGACCGTCGAATCTTATTCATTATCGTTAAAAGTGTACTTAGACATCCATCTGCAAGCTTGTGAAAACGTTAAAGACTTGAGCTTTTACGCTCAGAGGACACACCAGTTGAATTTGATTTAAATGAGCAAATTAGGGAATTGCATAGTAGGTTTGATGAAGCCATGGCAACCATAGATACAGTAAGCAAAAGGTCCTATGTATATGGCCCAAGGGAAAAGACACATCGTTCCATTGACGGGGATTGTTGAGAAAGATGGGAGGCCTGTTGATGACTTTATTGAAGAAGTACAATGTGCACTTCATAGCAGAAATTAGTATGACCAGGATCAGTATGACTTTGTCATGGCCCTGCTCAGGGGTGCAGCCTTAGAGGAAGCACGTATGCGCAGTGATGCTGAGGAAGAGCAGGCTGATGACTTGTTCACCTATCTCAGGGAAGCTTTTAGAGACAAGCATAGTGCACCCCAGCTGTGGCATAGCTTCTACAGTCGCAACCAGCGTGAGGTTTGTGGTGAACTATGTGTACACCTGTTTGCACACGCCCCTCTGCTGACTGATCCTGTGGCTCCTCCCACAGACCCCGGTATAAAAGCGATTGGAGGCACTGCTCCTCCCTCAGTCTCCAAGATGCTGTGGTCACGTTTGCAGCTAATAAAAGCCTATCGTTTGCTTCCCATTTCCGAGAGTTATTGATGGTGCATCAATTTTATTAGCTGCATTTTTAACACATGGAGAGCATTTTACGACCGGACAGATTGGACATTGATCCTCAATCTCCCGAAGCAGCTATTGCCTTTGAACTCTGGCTTGCATGCTTCCATTCGTACCTGGAAGAGATTCCCTTGACTGAGCCTGCTATCATGCACAGAGTTCTCCACTCCAGGGTCAGTCCGTGGGTGTACTCCTTTATAAGAGACCTGCCGACCTACCGACCTACCAAGGGGCACTGTACACCCTCAAAAGACAGTACCTGCGGCCAGTGAACACCGTCTATGGATGACATCGCTTAGCGACGTGGTGGCAGCGGGCCAGAGAGTCAAGCGCTGAGTTTGTCCGAGCCCTATAGTCACTCGTGCGGGCCTGTGACTGCAGGGGACTGATGGCGGAACAGCATGCGGAGCTCCTGGTATGAGACGCCTTCATTACGGGGATCAGATCAGTGTACGTGTGCCAGCGGCTGCTGGAAAATGCCGATCTTACTTTACATTTGGCAATCGAGCTTGCCCATACGCTGGAGGCTGCTGTGCACAACGCTGACACTGTCCAGCCGCGCAATCTCCCCCAGTCCCATGGACGCTGCAGAACCCGCCACCCACCGCTGAATCGACCACAGCCGCTGCCACTCGCGAGTCCGTGAACTCCCCACAATCGACCACGGCTCCTGCCAGTCGCGAGTCCGCGCAGTGTTACTTCTGCGGACTCGAAAAGCACCCCCAAAAACGCTGCCCGGCCCGAAAAGCGTTTCAACTCTGGCCTCCGTGACCCTCGACCAAAGCGCTCCACACCAGCTTGCAAGGTCAATGATGGACATCCTGGTGGAGGAGCACAGGACTAGCTGCCTGTTTGACACAGGCAGCACTGAGAGTTCTATTCACCCAGACACGGTGCAATGCTGCGGACTTGTGACACAGCCAGTAAGCCAGAGGGTCACCATGGCTTCTGGATCGCATTCCACAGACATCCGGGGGGGGGGGGGGGGTGGGTTGTGTGACGACACTGGTGGTGCAGGGCACAGAATAACGGAACTTTGCATTGCTGGTCATGCCTCAACTGTTTGCCCCTGTGCTATTGGGGCTCGACTTCCAGAGCCACCTGAAAAGTGTGACAATGGAGTATGACGGGCCCCTCCCACCAATCACTGTCAGAAATCCTCAGTTTTGTGGGACTTCATCATATACCCTGCTACTGACCACACACACACACACACACACACACACACACACACACACACACACACACACACACACACACACACACACACACACACACACACACACCAACCCGCACATCACACCCAACACCATGCCAATGGCCACGCTACTGACACCACTTGCAGCCTCTCCACCCTCAAGATCCCTCCCCCACCGCTGTTCGCCAACCTGACCCCCGACTGTAAACCTGTGGCAACTAAAAGCAGGAGATACAGCGCGGGGGACAGGGCCTTCATTAAGTCGGAGGTGCAGCGGCTGCTCGGGGAGGTGATCATTGAGCCAAGCACAAGTCCTTGGAGGGCCCAGGTGGTCATTGTTCTGACTGGGCAGAAAAATAGGATGGTTGTGGACTATAGCCAGACCATCAATAGGTTCACGCAGCTTGACGCGTACTCCCTACCCCGCATCACGGATATGGTCAATCAGATAGCTCAGTACAAGGTGTACTCGACCGTAGACCTGAAATCCGCTTATCACCAGCTCCCCATTTGCCCTGAGGACCGCCCCTACACTGCCTTCGAGGCGGGCGGCAGGCTCTATCACTTCCTGCGCTTCCCCTTCGGTGTCACGAATGGTGTCTCTGTCTTCCAAAGGGAAATGGACCAGATGGTGGACCAGTGCCAAATGAAGGCCACATTTCCCTATCTGGCTAACATCACCATCTGTAGTCCCGACTGGCAGGATCACAACACCAACCTCCAATGATTTTTCCAAGCGGCCAAAGCTCTTAACCTCACCTATAATAGGGACAAGTGTGTGTTTGAAACCACCCGACTTGCTATCCTTGGGTATGTCGTGGAGAACGGGTCATTGGCCCTGACCCCGACCGTTTGCACCCCCTATTGGAACTCCCTCTCCCCACAACCCTCAGAGCCCTCAGACGGTGCCTGGACTACTTTTCCTATTACGCCCAATGGGTCCCCACTACGCAGACAAGGCCCGCACCCTGGTCAAGTCCACCGCATTTCCCCTCTCAGCTGAGGCCCGCGTGGCCTTCAGCCGCATCAAAGGGGACATTGCCAAAGCAACGATGCATGCGGTGGACGAGACCATTCCCTTCCAAGTAGAAAGTGACGCCTCCGACTTCGCGCTGGCTGCTACCCTCAAACAGACAGGAAGGCCGGTAGCATTTTTCTCTCGTGCCCTTCAAGGCCCTGAAATTCGGCACTCCGCGGTGGAGAAAGAAGCCCAGGACATAGTGTAAGCTACTAGGCACTGGAGTCACTATCTCGCTGGCAGAAGTTTCACCTTGCTGACTGACCAGTGCTCAGTTGCATTCATGTTCAGCAACCAACAGCAGGGCAAAATCAAAAACGATAAGATTTTGCGGTGGAGAATAGAACTCTCCACCTACAACTATGATATCCTGTACCAGCCTGGAAGGCTCAATGAGCCCCCTGATGCCCTATCCCAGGGAGCGTGTGCCAGCGCACAGCTCGACCAGCTATACGCCCTCCATGCAGATCTTTGCCAAGCAGGGGTCACCCAACTTTACCATTTTGTGAAAGCTCGGAACCTGCCTTACTCCCTTGAGGACATCAGGACGATGACCAGGGACTGTCAAGTCTGCGCTGAGTGCAACCCGCACTTCTACCGTCCTGAAAAGGCACAACTTGTCAAGGCCACCCGCCCTTTTGAACGACTGAGTGTTGACTTTAAGGGCCCCCTTCCCTCCACTGACCGCAATGTCTATTTTCTCAGTGTTATCGACGAGTACTCGCGGTTCCCCTTTGCCATCCCCTGCCCCGATACCACTGCCACGTCCATCATAAAAGCCCTGCGCCAGCTCTTCACTCTGTTCGGATATCCCTGCTATATCCACAGTGATAGAGGGTCCTCCTTTATGAGTGACGAGCTGCGCCAGTACCTGCTGGCTAGGGGTATTGCTACTAGTAGGACCACGAGCTATAATCCCCGGGGAAATGGACAGGTGGAGAGGGAGAATGCCACAGTGTGGAAGGCCACACTTTTAGCCCATAGGTCAAAGGGACTGCCGGTCTCTTGCTGGCAGGAGGTCCTCCCCGAGGCACTCCACTCCATCTGCTCCCTGTTTTGCACGTCCACCAATGCCACCCCTCATGAGCAACTCTTCTTTTCCCAGGAAGACTGCCAATGGGACCACCCTACCGGCTTGGCTGATGTCCCCAGGGCCAGTGCTGCTCCGGAAACATGCCCTCAAGAGGTTGGGAGTCGGGCAAATCGATGGAACCTCATAGATACGGAAAATGAACTGCTATCCCATGACCAGTTGCTACAACGCTCCATAGGAACGTGTCCAGTTGCGGAGCTTGAAATAGCAGGTATCGCTGTCCGTTGTCTGTCGAACAAAGGTAGTCAAGAAAGCACCCTGACCGAGCAGTTCTTTTGAGAACACTTGAATGGAGAGGACTGCTGTCCTGGCTGTTGTCCACTGCTGGCTGGCTTAGGCTAACAGTTGCAAATGGTCTTGATATTCCCTACTTTGGGTATCTAGACCTGGAGGTTCAAGCAGTGGGCATAAAGATACCAAATTGTAGCTTTCTATAAGTCAGGGATCCTGTTGGCACCGAACCACCTATCCTGTCTATTGTAGGCATGAACATTATCAGCCAGTGTAGGCAACTTGTCTACGCAGAGTTTGACACAACCCTAGAAGGGAAGTTGGATTCTGAGTGGAGAGATGTTTTCCAGAAAGTGCAGATGCACACTACTGAAAAGAAAGCAGTAGTCCGAGTATTGGAAAAAGAGACTGAGCACATACCTTCTGGATCTGTAGTCACCATTGCAGCTAGCAAGGCCACTGCGATGCTGGTAGTGACCATAAAATGTTACTTGAGCAACTTAACAGCCCTTTGCCAGGAGGTATTGTAGTCATTCCTGCACTCATTGAGTTCGCTAATCATATAGTGCCAGTACAGATTTTAAACCTCTCTCGAGAGGATGTATGGCTCACACCTAGGACCTAGCTGGGTATCCTGTCAAAGGTGGAGTGCATAGATAGTGATCAACAATGTGCAGTAAGGTTTCAGCGGATCTCAGCTGGCATTGATCATGTGACAGTGGGTTTAAAGGAGCAGTGTAGTAATCACAAGTTGAAGTCAATTCTAGACAAGCTCGACATTGGGGGTAGTGAAGGACAACAAACTCAGCTAAGAGCTTTACTGGTTAAGTATCTGGATATCTTTGCAGTTGAAGAGGAAGACCTTGGGTACACTGACAAAGTCAAGCGTGAAATTCAGTTAATTGATGACAAGCCTGTTTGACAGCCATACCGTCGTGTTCCGCCGAATCAGTACAATGAAGTGAAAGAGCACATCGCAAAGTTGTTGAAGAAGGATGTGATTCAGGAGAGCAATAGTGCGTATGCCTCATCTGTGGTGTTGGTCCGGAAGGCTGATGGGAGTATAAGACTGTGTGTAGATTATCGGAGACTGAATCTAAGACCAGAAGGACGCGTTCCCACTCCCACATATTGATGAGAGTTCTGATGCCCTGCGGGGTGTGCAAATTTTCTCGACAATAGACCTCGCAAGTGGTTACCACCAAGTGGTAGTAGAGGAGCGTGATAGGCATGAGACTGCTTTTTTGACCCTGTTTGGTCTATATGAATATCTTCAAATGCTGTTTGGGGTCTGCAATGGACCGGCGACTTTTCAAAGGCTCATGCAAGCAACCATGAATGACTTAGTCTTCCAAATCATGCTTGTATACCTAGATGATATTCTGGTGTATTCACAGTGTTACGAACCCCATAACTGGGTTACTTACCAGCAAAGATAGAGATGTCCGTTGGAGTCTGGTGATACTATTTTTAACAGTATTTATTAGTAAAAATACACAAAAATAATATCAATGCAAATATACAGATAATATACGTTGTCAATACTAAACCTAAAAGTGTGGGTATAATAATAATCAATAAGAAATAAGCTCTATCGTTGTCTAGGGGATAATGAATTGTCCGATGGAAATATAAAGTTTGCTGCAGTTCACACAGGCTGCCGTCGTTTGTTTGTCTCTGTGTTGCAATTGTTGGGGAGAGAGAGAGATAGAAGAATGGGAACAGTTACCGCTCAGTGTTTTGCCAACCTTCCTTTATTATTTAGATCCGTCGGTGTCTTGTTGTGGCCGTTCAAGTGTGACCTCTCCTTTAGCTAAACCGTTCTTCCGTGATGAGCCCGCCACCCAGGCAAGGGAGGACGCGCAGGAGCTCTCACCGGCTTTTGCTATAAAACATTGTCCCTGGATCTCTAGCATTTCTCCTGCTGCGTCTAAGGGGTGTACCCCAGACCCGTCTTTTATCTTCACTCACAGGGTCTCAGATGTCAATCAGGTTGGGATGATGCAATCCCTCAACCAGACCACTCTGGTTGCCCCCTGAGGGGTTTCAATGAATAGTACAGTACTCAATACACAATTCCTTCTCCAAGAGACAACAGCAGTAATCAGTGGTTCTGTTCCGCTTATGTCAGGAGACATTCCAAACCTTGTGTTTCCTGCATTGTCTATAACAACTGCCTTTGCTGTTATCCTGTATCTCCCTCATTACTGACATGCTGTGTATCTCTTTCATTTCCTGGGTCTCAGACCAGAAATAATAGCGATCTTGCAATTCTCAAAAAGGAGGGGGCGACTTTGTACCCTTCGGCCCCTCAGAGTTGTTCCACATTCGTAACACCCCCCTCCTTCTAAGGATTTTTACCACAGGTAAAAATTAATTAATACAGAGTCTTACAGAATTTCAGAATCTAACACAATACAAAAGAGTTTTTTTTTCACTACAGAGTAATACAGTTATACATTCAATTCAGCATCTAAACAGTTAGCGATTACATTGTCACTTCCTTTAATATCTTAATATCTTGTACCTTAATAAATTCCTGTAGCATCAGACTCCAATTTAATAACCACTTATTTTTATTCCTTTTCTTCAGCAAAACAAAAGTAAGGAGTTGTGATCTTAGCTTACGTGTATATTACAAAAGTTTATGCAAATACTAATCTTTATTTTGCTTTCAAACTTAACAGTCAATCTTACATGGTGTTGTCTTTATTATTTACATGCTTTGTCGAAATCCCTTAAAACTGGATCCTGTTAATTAAAGTGGCATCCCGTCAACCTTCGCCCCTTTTCCAGTTAACTCCCACGTGGTTAGCTTGCGTACCAGTGTGGAATAGGCTTTTACATGCTCCTTTCATAGGAGTTATTTCCAACAATGTTTTCCAAACTTAGCCCATTTTCTGAATTTACGCACAATTCTTTATTTTTAAGCAAGTCATTAGTTTTATCTTCAGGACCCTTCATTCTGTTGGTTTTCAGTTTAAAATCTGCAAGCGATCCCTCTTTGTCCAAACAACATTTCAAATTCTGCCTCTTCACAGCACACCCTTGAATAACATTAGCGCATAGGGCACCTTTACATTTCAAATTGATGCACCATTAATAACTCACACTGAGACGTAAGGCGAGATATCGGCTTTTATTGACTGGAAGAAGGAACCAGGAGTGAGTGTCCATCATGCTATGTCCTGGAGACTGAGGCCGAGCGTCAGGCCTCAGATCGCCTTTATACAGGGGCCTGTGGGAGGAGCCACAGGAGCAGTCAGCAGGGGGCGTGTCCAGACAGGCACATAGTTCACCACATTCACCCCCCCTTTGTTTGAAAGAGTCCCCATGTGGCGAAGTTTCTTACAAGTCAAGTCTATCAGGTGGTCGAATCTGTCGCTGCGATCTACGTAGCACTGGCTGTGATCGTATGGATGCCGGCGACATTGGTGATTGCACAGGGGACGGAGGTTGCGCTTGTTCCTGCCCACTAGGCGCCGGTGATCCCTCACGCATGTGCGAGGCGCCTGGTATAAATGCGTACGAAACGCCCGGTATACAAGTGTCGTGAGGAGTCTGTGTAGGGCCTGGTGAGTACGGTGTCACCTCCGGTGCAGGGTTCATAGTTACCGGAGAGCCTTCTGGGTAGTGGTCTGCTGCACCTGTGGGTGCCAGGTCGCGGATGGAGACCGTGTCCTCCCGCCCATCAGGTAAGACCACGTAAGCATACTGGGGGTTCGCATGTAGAAGGTGAACCCTCTCTACCAGCGGGGAGTATTTATTGCTCCTCACATGTTTCCGGAGCAGCACTGGCCCCGGGGACATCAGCCAAACTGGTAGGGTGGTCCCAGTGACAGACTTCCTGGGAAAAGAGAATAGGCGTTCGTGAGGGGTGGCATTGGTGGACGTACATAACAGAGAGCGGATAGAGTGCAGTGCCTCAGGGAGGACCTCCTGCCATCGAGAGACCGGCAACCCTTTTGACTTAAGGGCTAAAAGTGTGGCCTTCCACACTGTGGCATTCTCCCGCTCCACCTGGCCATTACCCCGGGGATTATAACTCGTGGTCCGACTGGTAGCAATGCCCCTAGCTAGCAAGTACTGGCGCAGCTCCTCACTCATAAAGGAGGACCCTCTATCGCTGTGGATATAGCAGGGATACCCGAACAGAGTGAAGAGCTGGCGCAGGGCTTTTATGACGGACGCGGCAGTGGTGTCGGGGTAGGGGATGGCAAAGGGGAACCGTGAGTACTCGTCGATAACACTGAGAAAATAGACATTGCGGTCAGTGGAGGGAAGCGGGCCCTTAAGGTCAACACTCAGTCGTTCAAAAGGGCGGGTGGCCTTGACAAGTTGTGCCGTGTCAGGACGGTAGAAGTGCAGTTTGCACTCAGCGCAAATTTGGCAGTCCCTGGTCATCGTCCTGATGTCCTCCAGGGAGTATGGCAGGTTCCGAGCTTTCACAAAATGGTAAAATCGGGTGACCCCCGGATGGCAAAGTTGTGCATGAAGGGTGTACAGCTGGTCGAGCTGTGTGCTAGCACATGTTCCCTGGGATAGGGCATCAGGGGGCTCATTGAGTCTGCCAGGCCGGTACAGGATATCATAGGTGTAGGTGGAGAGTTCTATTCTCCACCGCAAAATCTTATCATTTTTGATTTTGCCCCGCTGTTGGTTGCTGAACATGAACGCAACCGAGCGCTGGTCGGTCAGCAAGGTGAACCTTTTGCCGGCGAGATAGTGCCTCCAGTGTCTAACAGCCTCCACTATGGCCTGGGCTTCTTTCTCCACCGCGGAGTGCCGAATTTCAGAGCCTTGGAGGGTGCGAGAAAAGAATGCTACTGGTCTGCCTTCCTGATTGAGGGTAGCAGCCAGAGCAAAATCGGAGGCATCACACTTCACTTGGAAGGGAGCGGTCTCGTCCACGGCATGCATCGTAGCTTTGGCAATGTCCTCTTTAATGCAGCTGAAGGCCGCGCGGGCCTCAACAGAGAGAGGAAATGTGGTAGACTTGACCAGGGGGTGGGCCTTGTCTGTGTAATGGGGGACCCACTGGGCGTAATAGGAAAAAAAACCCAGGCACCGTCTGAGGGCCTTGAGAGTGGTGGGAAGAGGGAGTTCTAACAGGGGGCGCATACGTTCGGGATCAGGGCCAATAACCCCGTTTTCCACGACATACCCAAGTATAGCAAGGCGGGTGGTTCCAAACACACACTTGTCCCTGTTATAAGTAAGGTTCAGAGCTGCGGCCACTTGGAGAAATCGTTGGAGGTTGGCGTCGTGATCTGGCCTGTCGTGACCACAGATGGTGATGTTATCCAGATAGGGAAATGTGGCCTGCAGTTGGTACTGGTCCACCATCCGGTTCATTTCCCTCTGGAAGACAGAGACACCATTCGTGACACCGAAAGGGACGCGCAGGAAGTGATAGAGCCTGCCGCCCGCCTCGAAGGCGGTGTAGGGGCAGTCCTCTGGGCAGATGGGGAGCTGGTGATAAGCGGATTTCAGATCTATTGTCGAGTACACCTTGTACTGAGCAATCTGGTTGACCATATCCGTGATGCGGGGTAGGGGGTATGCGTCAAGCTGCGTAAACCTATTGATGGTTTGACTATAGTCCACCACCATCCTATTTTTCTGCCCAGTCCGAACAACAACCACCTGGGCCCTCCAAGGGCTTGTGCTTGGCTCAATGATCCCCTCCCTGAGCAGCCGCTGCACCTCCGACTGAATGAAGGCCCTGTCCCCCGCGCTGTACCTCCTGCTTTTAGTTGCCACAGGCTTACAGTTAGGGGTCAGGTTGACGAACAGCGGTGGGGGAGGGACCTTGAGAGTGGAGAGGCTGCAAGTGGTGTCAGTAGAGCAGCTGTCGGCCTGGTTCTGGATGGGATGTGTGTGTCCGTGTGTGTGTGTGGTCAGTAGCGGGGTATGTGAAGAAGTCCCACAAAACTGAGGATTCCAGACAGTGAGTGGTGGGAGGGGCCCATCATATACCATAGTCACACTTTCAAGATGGCTCTGGAAGTCCAGCCCCAATAGCACAGGTGCGCACAGATTAGACATGACCAGCAGCTCAAAGTTCCGATATTCTGTACCTTGCACCACCAATGTCGCTACACAACCCGCCCGGATGTCTGTGGACTGCGAGCCAGAAGCCAAATGGAACCTCCGACTCACCGGCCGCGTTGCGAGTCCGCAGCGTTGCACTGTGTCCGGGTGAATAAAACTCCCAGTGCTGCCCATGTCAAACAGGCATCTAGTCCTGTGCCCCTCCACCCGGATGTCCATCATGGACCTTGCAAGCTGGTGTGGGGCGCTTTGGTCGAGAGTTACAGTGGCCAGAGACCCGGTAAGCATCGGAAGGCCGGGGGCGGGGCATGCTGACGTCGACAAAGATGGCCGCTCACATCCGGGGTACCCGGTCAGCATCCGAGGGTCAGGGGCGGGGCGTGCTGACGTCGACAAAGATGGCCGCCCACATCCGGGCATGCAAGATGGCGGCCCCCACGTTTCACCCGCAGCGCTGCACTCCGCTCGAGGTTGAGACTTACAGACCTTGGCGAAGTGGCCCCGCTTTCCGCAGCTGGAGCAGGTCGCTTCTCGCGCTGGACAGCGTTGTCGAGGGTGTTTTTTATGGCCGCAGAAATAACAAAGCACGAGCTTCTGACGGGCCACAGCCGTGGTCAGGGTCGGGGAGCTCGTGGAATCGCGACTGGCGGCGGCGTTGGCGAATTCGCTCCCGGGAGCCGGCGGTGGCGGGGTCTGAGGTGTCCACGGAACCGGCGGGGAATCGCGCAACTGGACGGCGTCAGCATTATGCCGCGCAGCTTCTAGAGCGTTGGCCTTCTCTATCGCCGAGCTTAAGGTAAGGTCGGCATTTTCCAGCAGCCGCTGGCGCATGTACACTAACCTCAGTCCTGTCACAAAGGCGTCTCGCACCAGCAGCTCCGCATGCTGTTCTGCTGTGAGCGTCTTGCAGTCACAAGGTCGGACGAGTGTCTGTAGTGCTCGGAGAAACTCAGCGCACGATTCGCCAGGCCGCTGTTGCCGGGTAGCTAAACGATGTCTGGCGTAGACGGTGTTCACCGGCCGCAGGTACTGTCTTTTGAGGGCGTCCAGTGCCCCATCGTAGGTCGGCAGGTCCCGGATAATGGAGTAAACTTTGGGGGTGACCCTTGAGAGTAGGATTCTGTGCATAACGGCGGGTTCCGTTGCACGAACCTCCTCCAAGTACGATTGGAAGCATGCAAGCCAGTGTTCAAAAGCGAAAGCTGCGTCAGGGTCTTGAGGGTCCAAATCCAACCTATCCGGACGCAAAACTGTTTCCATGTTTTAAAAACTTCCAGTCAATAAAATTGATGCACCATCAATAACTCACACTGAGACGTAAGGCGAGATATCGGCTTTTATTGACTGGAAGAAGGAACCAGGAGTGAGTGTCCATCATACCATGTCCTGGAGACTGAGGCCGAGCGTCAGGCCTCAGATCGCCTTTATACAGGGGCCTGTGGGAGGAGCCACAGGAGCAGTCAGCAGGGGGCATGTCCAGACAGGCACATAGTTCACCACACAAATCAACCTGTAATTGATTTGCAGGCACCGTGTTAACAAGCCATTGTCCCTTCAGCCTGGTTACTGCTTCTGACACCAATCCAGACTTTAAATTTTCTTCATTCAATTTAGGAACTACACTTTTCCCATCTCCTTCAATAATAATATCCACATCACCACCTTTTATCTCCTTACTAACTTTTAACACACCTTCGAACACAAAAAACTAGGAATTCTCACTTCCCACCAGTACCAAGGTTAACCCTTTCTTCACTGAACCAAGTCCATCTGATCCACAAGGACTGCATTCCTTTTTAACTGAATCAGATACCTCAGACTGTTCCTGAGTTTCATTACTAAGTTCAGTACCACGTGCATCCACATCTTGAACACACTTAAACGGGACATCTGCCTCTTCCAGGCTTTCAATACCCGGCCCCTTTTCAAATTCTAAGTTCCCCTGATCCTCCCAGTTACTCTCTGGGCAACTCCATTCCGGAGTAAACTCAACCCCGCGGGCTGAAACAACCTCATCTGCCAACCCAGCAGACTCCTTCAAGGTAATGGCATCCTTTTCATCTAGGACTGCCCTCATTTCATTATCGGGAACACCTTTAAAATTTTCACCTTCAAACAGTTCTGTCAAGCCTGACGCATCATCCATGTCCAACCCTGGACCTTCTAACAGCATTATCTGCTTCTCATTTTTACTCCATGCCTCTATAAATTTCCTCCTGGCTAAGGGTAGGTCTACCTCCTCTCCTTTACTCTCTTTCACCTCCCTATTCTCCATTTTACCACCCTCTAACCCCTCTTGGTACAGGGTCGGTAAAAACGTCTCAGCCAAATCGATACTGGCTTGATTTAAACTGGTCTCTGTCTCAGCTGCCTTTTCCGACATGCTGCGAGTGGGATAGATCTTGGAACCTAGGGGCGGGACCTCAACACTTACAGGCTGGCTTGTCAGCTCCATGGCCAACCAAACCTCACCACCAGCTAAATCGTTACCCAGAAGGACGTCCACGTCAGTTCTCGGAAATTCTGATCGCAGAATTTCAACTGGTCCAGATACCAGCTCACAATTTATAATGATCCTATGCAAAGGCACAGCTTCTGTCCCTTTTCCTATGCCTCTCAAAGTTACCTCTCCAGTCTCGGGACCAAAATCTAGTACCTTACTGAGAATCAATTACTGCTCAGCTCCAGTATCTCTCCAGATCCGCACTGGAACTGGTGTTTCTCCCTCTTTCACAGACACGGTCCCTTCTGAAATAAATGTCTCACGCCCCTCTCGTATTCTATCTACCTGGGGTTTTCTCATTGATTTTCTGATCGACACAATACATCCTGTAGGAATTGCTGCTTTCCCTTTTCCTGTCTCCTTTCTTGGAGCAAAGCACTTAGATGCAATATGACCCATCTTTCCACAATTAAAACAGGTCAAGCCAGGACCCCTCCTGCCATCTTGCCTTTCTTCCTCCTTATTTTTACCACTAGCTCCCAGCTGAATCTCTGCCTCAGCTGGTGGGCTTTCTCTACCGTTCCCATGGTCTTTCTGGTAACTCTTATTCAAGGAAAACTTTGTCTTGTGGGTTAGGGCATATTCATCTGCGAACCTAGCAAATTCGGAGAAGGACTTATTCGGCTTCTCATTCAAATACATCCGGATATCATCCAAAACACAACCTTTAAATTCCTCAATCAGAATCAACTCCCTTAAATGCCAAAAATCCTCTTCCACCATTTCTGCTGCACACTAACGATCCGAGAGCACACCCTTCTCATAGGCAAACTCTGCCTACGTCTGATTCCACACTTCCTTTAAATTTCTGAACTTTTGTCAAAAGGCCTCAGGTACCAATTCGTAGGCCTGAAGAATAGCCTGTTTTACTTCCTCGTATTTCTCATACTTTTCCTCCACAGACAACGCCACATATGCTCATTGTGCCTTCCCTTTTAACACACTTTGTAACAACGCCACCCACTGATCTCTGGGCCACTTCTGACTCACTGCCACCTTTTCAACATGCAAGAAATAACTATCAACATCAGTCTCCTCGAACGGAGGTACTAACCTAAACTCCCTACTAACATTAAATCTCTCCTCTCAGTTTGGCCCTTGAGCTCTTCGCTCTTTCCTTAACTTTTCCATATCCAGCTCATGTTGCCTCTGTTTCTCCTTCTCCTCATACTCCCTCTGCTTTTCAGCTCTTTCCTTCTCCCTTTTCACCTCTAACTCCTTTAGCTGGAGCGCATACTCCCTTTTCCTCTGTTCCGCGTCCAGCCTCAATTTTTTCAACTCTAACTGAACCTTCCCACTAGCTGGTACCTCTTCAGGGATATTTTCCAATACCTCAGCTGAAAACACATTCTTCTCAATATAATACTGAGTTATGGCCCTCTGAACCTCCCACTTTTTCATTGACAACCTCACCTCTGCAAGATTTAGTCCTTTCACAATATTTATCAGGTCTGACTTTGTGGCAGCCTCTAGCGCCTCCAGAGTCAGGTTTTTTATAAATTCATCTACGTCCATCTTTGCTGGTTTCCCGTCTGGTTACTCGTGCAACCAGATCCAAGTTTGGACTTAAAAGCCTGATTTACTGGCCCTCCAATTTGCTATCAAATCTCGAGACAAGGCACCACGTTGTTACGAACCCCGTAACTGGGTCACTTACCAGCAAAGATAGAGATGTCCTTTGGAGTCTGGTGATACTATTTTAAACAGTATTTATTAGTAAAAATACACAAAAATAATATCAATGCAAATATACAGATAATATACATTGTCAATACTAAACCTAAAAGTGTGGGTATAATAATCAATAAGAAATAAGCTCTATCGTTGTCTAGGGGATAATGAATTGTCCGATGGAAATATAAAGTTTGCTGCAGTTCACACAGGCTGCCGTCGTTTGTTTGTCTCTGTGTTGAAATTGTTGGGGAGAGAGAGAGAGATAGAAGAATGGGAACAGTTACCGCTAAGTGTTTTGCCAACCTTCCTTTATTATTTAGATCCGTCGGTGTCTTGTTGTGGCCGTTCAAGTGTGACCTCTCCTTTAGCTAAACCGTTCTTCCGTGATGAGCCCACCACCCAGGCAAGGGAGGACGCGCAGGAGCTCTCACCGGCTTTTGCTATAAAACACTGTCCCTGGATCTCTAGCGTTTCTCCTGCTGCGTCTAAGGGGTGTACCCCAGACCCGTCTTTTATCTTCACTCACGGGGTCTCAGATGTCAATCAGGATGGGATGATGCAATCCCTCAACCAGACCACTCTGGTTGTCCCCTGAGGGGTTTCAATGAATAGTACAGTACTCAATACACAATTCCTTCTCCAAGAGACAACAGCAGTAATCGGTTGTTTTAGTTCCGCTTATGTCAGGAGACATTCCAAACCTTGTGTATTCTGCGTTGTTTATAACAACTGCCTTTGTTGTTATCCTGTGTCTCCCTCATTACTGACATGCTGTGTATCTCTCTCATTTCCTGGTTCTCAGACCCGAAATAATAGCGATCTTGTGATTCTCAAAAAGGAGGGGGCGACTTTGTACCCTTCGGCCCCTCAGAGTTGCTCCACATTTGTAATAACAGATTTTCCAGGAACACTTGGAGAGGCTCAGCACTGTGCTTAAGTGCCTCAAGGAGAATGATCTGAAGGTAAAATTGGAGAAGTGTCATTTTCTGCAGTCAGAGGTCAAGTTCTTAGGACACCAGATATCAGCCAAGGGGATAGGCACAGATCCTGAGAAGGTCTCAGCTGTTCAGCAGTGGCCAGTACCATCTACAGTTAAGGACTTAAGATCATTTCTGGGTTTTGCGGTTATTATCGACGATTCATTCAGGGATCCTCAAAGATTTCAGTCCACTGCATGATGTAGTGAATTTGTGTACTAATGTAGGGAGTCCAAGTAAAACAAACCGGCTGTTACAACAATCTTGGACAGAAGACTGTCAAACTGCCTTTGACTTGCTCAAAGAGAAACTGACCAGCTCCTGCATCCTTGGCTTTGCCGATTTCTCCCAGCCCTTTATAGTGGAGACCGATGCCAGCAATCGTGGGCTAGGAGCTGTGTTATACCAACAGCAGGGAGAGGCAAAGAGGGTTATTGCATATGCAATCCGGCGATTAAGGAATGCTGAACAGAATGAAGGGAATTATAGCAGCATGAAGTTGGAGCTGCTTGCACTTAAGTGGGCTGTAGTAGAGAAGTTTCGTCGATACTTGTGTGGTTCGAAATTCACTGTAATCACTAACGACAACCCCTTATCGCACCTGAAAACTGCCAAATTGGGAGCAGTGGAGCAGAGATGGATCTCACAGCTGTCAGTGTTTGACTTTGATGTCCAGTATCGTCCGGGTCAGAGCCATACCGTGGCTGAGTCGGGAGGTAGGGTCTCAGACAACTCCAGCCACAGTTCTGGGGACTGCAAACAAGAGCACCATCTCCAAATAACATTCAGAATTTGGTTGAAAACAGTTGTTCACAATGTCCCAGAAACATGCGCACCTTTTTCAATGGGAATTTGCTGCTGAATTCTAAGTTCGTTTCTGTTTGTGCACTTTGTGTCGATTCGCCGTGTGACTTCCAGTTCACCAGAGAGTCCGCTAGAGAGCACTGACCTTGTGTGTGTGATCTGTGGGATGGTGCATGTGGAGACGGTGAACGCTGAGATGGAGAGCACTGAGTGATACTGGGAGTTAACCCTTGCTAATGGCAGCAGAACAATGCCTTGGGGAAACTGAGGCGCAGGGTTTGTAATAGTGTGCTGAAACTCAGAGAATTGAGCATGCGGTGCTAGACATGATCTGTATTCACACTCTTCAATATAGTCATGAAGAGATACAAAGCAGAAATAGGCCTCACAGAGCTCGCACAATCAACTGCCCAGTCCCATTAATCGTTAGTTTATTAGAGTTATTGAGTCATACAGCACAGAAAGAGGACAATCTGGCCAACAATTCCACACTGACTAGTGAGTACCCATCCAAATTAAACTCCTCCTCTTGAACTTGGCCTATAGCCTTCTATGCCTGGGCTTGTCCTGTCACTTTGTCAATGTTATCAGTGATTCAGCTTCCATCCCTCTCTCAGACAGTGTCTCACTTCTCTCTGGGTGCCAAAGGTCCCTATCTGATCACCTCTAAATCTCTTACCCCTTACCTTTAATTTATATCAGAGAAGCATAGAAAACCTACAGCACAATACAGGCCCTTCAGCCCACAAAGCTGTGCCGACCATGTCCTTACCTGAGAAATTACCTAGTGCTACCCATAGCCCTCTATTTTTCTGAGCTCCATGTACCTGTCCAGGAGTCTCTTAAAAGACCCTATTGTATCCAGCTCCACCATCGCTGCTGTCAGCCCATTCCACACACTCACCACTCTCCGCATAAAAAAACTTACCCTGATATCTCTTCTGTACCTACTTCTGAGTACCTTAAAACTGTGTCCTCTTGTGTTAGCCATTTCAGCCCTGGTAGAAAGCCTCTGACCATCCATACAATTAATGCCTCTCATCATCTTATACACCTCTATCAGTCACCTCTCATCCTCCATCGCTCCAAGGAAAAAAGGCCAAGTTCACTCAACCTGTTCTCATGCTCCCCAATCCAGGCAACATCCTTGTAAATCTCCTCTGCACCCTTTCTATAGTTTCCACATCCTTCCTGTAGTGAGACGACCAGAACTGAGCACAGTACTCCAAGAGGGGTCTGACCAGGGTCCTATATAGCTGCAACATTACTTCTCTGCTTCTAAACTCAATCCCACGATTGATGACAGGCAATGTACTGTATGCTTTCTTAACCACACAGTCAACCTGCTCAGCAGCTTTGAGTGTCCTATGGACTCGGACCCCAAGATCCCTCTGATCCTCCACACTGCCAAGAGTCTTACCGTTCATACTATATTCTGCCATCATATTTGACCTACCAAAATTAACCTCCTCACACTTATCTGGGTTGAACTCCATCTGCCACTTCTCAGCCTAGTTTTGCATCCTATCAATGTCCCGCTGTAACCTCTGACAGCCCTCCACACTATCCACAACAGTGGGGATGTGCAAAGTTGAGACAAAATGCCACCAAACCACCAGGATGTATTGCTATGCTGGAAAACGTTAGTCTGGATCACATGAGCCAGTAGCATCAAACGGGGTCAAGGACAAAATTGTATGGTTGATTTGACAGCATTTTATTTCATCCATGTTCTCTTTCATGGGGTTGTCATTGTACATTCAATAACAAATGGAGGCCAAGTGTTAAATTCCACAGAAATGTCAAAATTTTGAAAAACATTGTTGTATGGGAAAGATGAAAGAGATAAAAGGCATCTAAGAGCCTGATACTGGCTCCCCTCCCACTGGTACATCCCTTAAAGCATGAGACTACACAGGGAGCGACACTTGGCAGTGTGTTGAGGGCCTCAGTCATGTCCCAGACAGGTGAAAGGAGCAGCGGAAGTAAAACGGTTTCTTCTGATAGGCAGTTGTTCCTACAGCAATGGCAGCAGAGTTGGGGACACCTACAAGTGTGAAACGAGGGTATGAGGGGTAGAGAAGAGGCATTATCAACAGTTCCTCTTAGGGCATAAGCCACTGTCATCTCCTTGATGTCACAGAATGGACAGCAGGGTTAACACATCTTATGTGGCGTTTCACACAGGGGCAAATTGCACTATCTCCAAACCTGCAGGGAAGAACTTCCAGGGTGATTTGCAAACTGAGGACAAAACCTGAAGGCATACAAGTGTCATTTTATGGTTTCTGACACATAACTCTAACTGCTCCTCCAGTCCTTTCTCGTCCCCACACAATCAAATCACAATCTTTCTCACATGAGCCACGCCCCTGTGTCCCAACCAAGGAGACTCTTCTTGCCACAGGACAGTGGGTAGTGTTCCTATCTCCAATGCAGCTGGCCCGAGGGTCAAGCCTCCTTTCAAATCACTTCAGCAGAATGTTAGGTTGGGTGCTGCTGTGCAGTACTGGGGGAGCATTGATCTGTCAGTCACAGCCAAAGAGATGTTGAACTGAAGTTCTGCATGCCCGTCCAGTAACAACGGAAACGCTCCTGGTTCAAAGCTGAAGAGAAGTGAAGTTATTTACAATGTGCTGTGTGATATCTATTCACCTATCAGCACCCTCGACATAGAACTGCTGTCTGTGAGGCACAGGTTGCGTGCTGTATCTCCTGCATTTTAATAGCGACTGCACCTCTAGATGTTCCAAGTTTGCGGAAAGTGCTGTAGTAAAGTCAGTTCTTTCTCCTCCCTTTAATGCTTTCCAAACTGGCGGACTACTCTGGTGCTGTGATCCATGTTAATAGTGTTGTTGCCTGAGCTGAAAGATGCTGATTATAGTGCGATCACATGGCTCCCATAACCAGGCCGTTCAGCAGAATAGGCCGAGTGATGAAGCTGCAGTGCACCTGGGTTGGATCCGGTTGAAAGATGCGAGGATGAAACCAAAGACTGAATCCCTGTCACCAACGAAATAGGCGCATGTTGAGGGTGGGGTGACGAGTAGGTGGTTCTCAAAACTCCTGTAACTCTGAAACTTCTTTAGGCTGCCTGGGCATCCTCACTTCCAGTTCCTTGGCATCAGTACTGAATTAATTCAATCACCCCTCTCTCTCTCTCTCTCTCTCTCTCGTACTTAGCTTTTTGAAAGAATTCTGCCAACCAAAGGACCACAGCTTACATCTGTCAAGGGGTCAAGGGAGTAAAAGCAAAGAGGAAAAAAGGAAATGCTTTACTTTCATAAAGTTCCTGACAAGGATCACAGGTGTGGTCTTGATCACTGCAAAGAGAGATTTGTGAGCAGGTTTGCAATCCAGGCCAATATTATTGAAGACCCTTCATCAGAACAGGGAAACAAAGAACTTGCTTCATTTCTCTCTTTCTCAGTTCAATTAGAAGAGACTTCAGCTGAAAAAGCTGTTTCTCATCTTGCAGATGACTTGCTGAGTCTTTCCAGCATTTTCTAGTTTTATTTCACAAGTCCACCAACAGGCAGACTTTTGATTTTCATTAACAATTAGTTGTGATGATTACATTACTGTTGGTCTTCCTCCCCCTCTCAGCAGCTCTCCAACCTCTAGCTCCCAAAATTCCCCTTATATCAAAACTATTTTAAACTTGGCACAGTGCTTAGACACATGAATTCCACACAAGGATGACGTCTTTGTTAAAAACATTGACTGCTTCGGAATATGTTGGGCATTTAATGGTCGTTCTTGGTTTTTGACCACTGTCTGACTTGCGACCACCGAACACCATACAGACTAGTGCAATACCCCCAGACGCAACTTGCCTATGGAAGCCAACCACCCGTTTCCCCCACCACCTCCCAATCCGACCCAAAGACAAAATAAGCTTTGACAGCTGACTTAGCCGTTCCTCAGGAAAGTTGGCAGGTACAGGCAGATTGGTGTTGGGATAAGAAAATAGTTATCAGGCGACCGGGGGTGTGGTTGTGCCTGGGCAGGAGACTTGTAGGGATGATGGTCAGTTGTTGTGAGGGGAAGGGCAGTTACTTCAGTTGGTGGGGGGGGGAGGACTCTGCTTAATGGAAACTTACCCGAAGCAGCTGAACAGATCTCCTTTCGGTCACCCAGCTAAGGCTGCACAAGTGAGTCATGCGCCAAGCGGGACTAGGTGCGCACACTCCGAAAGAGGCTCTCACACTGCACAAATGCCACTTATCCCAGCTCGGGAGACCGTCTCCTACCCTGTGCCCCTCCTAATCTAGTTCCTGATTAAAATTAATGCATCTTTCGAATTCCATATGAAGGTTGTCTGCAAGTGCCTATATTTATAGCAAACATATCTTACTCACCGAGACACTGGCCTGTTGTCCTACACCTTGGCTGCCGCGTTGCTTGGCTTGACCCATGATCTCTGTGCTATCCCTGTAGTCTTTCAGTGTGTGCTGTTGCTCCAGCACCTTCTGACGCTTGACTGGCAGTGGGGGTCTGTTGGGCAAGGGGGCCCACGTGCTTGGCAGGTGGGCACCTGGCTTGGAAAAGTTAGCTGGGGCAGGAGCTTGTTTGGTCTGCGGCTTCTCCAGGGCCGAGCTCTTCACCTCTGAAACAGTATAGGAGCGATTCCGCACCACTGGATTCCGCACTATAAGGAGAAGCACTGTCCTCAGGTTGGACATCTATAATGTTGATGGCCCGAAACGTTAACAGTGCTTCTCCTTATAGATGCTGCCTGGCCTGCTGTGTTCCACCAGCATTTTGTGTGTGTTGTTTGAATTTCCAGCATCTGTAGATTTCCTTGTGTTTGCTCATATTATTATCAATTACTGTATAAAAATAATAAACAAGCACAAAATAACACACACAGGAGAGCGTTGCAAGGTACACAGAGGTTTGGAATAATACAGAGCTATATAGCACATTGTGCGCAGACATTATCTAAACATTTGCACAGTTATTTATTGAGAGAAAGCATGGAGTAGGTTTTCCCAGCCCTTCAAGCCACACTGCCCCACAATTGTACGATATGATCCCACTGTGGGAGGTCCAAGCACATCTTTCCCTTCCTCCCGCTTTTCGCTTTCCACCGGGATCACTCCCTATGCGACTCCCTTCTCCATTCGTCCCTCTTCAATGATCTCCCTCCTTGCACTTATCCTTGCAAGCGGAACAAGTGCTACAGCTGCCCCTACACCACCCCCCTCACTACCATTTGGGGCCCCAAACAGTCCTTCTAGGTGAGGCTGTGAGTCTGTTGGGATCATCTACTGTATCCAGTGTTCCTAGTGTGACCTGTCTATCAGTGAGACCCGATGTAGATTGGGAGACCGCTTCGCCAAGCACCTATGCCCCATCCGCCAGAAAGAAAAGGGATCTCCAGGTGGCCACCCATTTCAATTCTACTTCCCATTACCACTCTGGTATAAGCCAACACTCCAATCGGCCAGAGGCACACCTTGCGTCAATGAAGTTCGGAACCTTCATCCCCCTGGACATACGGTATCCTGACTAACCCTGAAACTACAGTCTCTCGAAACCTCATCATGTTCTGCACACCACCTTTAACAAAGGAAAACATCCAACGAGTTTTCACAGAAATGTGAACAGATAAAAGAAGTGACTTTGTTAGGATTTAACATTTCCATTCAGAGAATGTGAGCACCACTCAGACATGCTGGAGGAAGTCAGTGGGCCTGTGGAGAACTACATATACCTGTCTGGACATGCCCCTCTGCTGTCTGCTCCTGTGGCTCCTCCCGCAGACCCCTGTATAAAGGCGGTTGGAGGCACTGCTCCTACCTCAGTCTCCAGGATGGTGTGTGGTGGTCTCTTGCTGCTAATCGTGGTCTCTTGCAGCTAATAAAAGCCTAACATTTGCCTCCTGTCTCCGAGAGATATTGATGGTGCATCAGGGCCAATCTACATTTCGGGTGAACAATCTACGTTTTGGCCGAGATCCTTCATCAGGACTGGAAAGAGAGAGGAAGAGAGTCGATATAAAAAGATGAGGAGGGGGTGGGTGGATCCAGGTGAGGGAGGGTGGTGAGAGGGAATGATGCAAGAAGCTGGGAAATGACCAAGGGCTGGAATTTGCTAGGACAGGGAACCATGAAATAGAGGGAAGAAGATAAGAGAAGGAACTAGTAGTAGGGGTGTCTTTATGATGGGCAGGTGGGGGTGAAGGGAGGAGAAACAGATAGGGTGATGAGGGCCATGATCATTGTTTCCCTAATTTCTAATAACCATTCTTCTTGTCCCTTCTATTTTTCCATTATCCCACTAGTTCCTATTACCCTTTCTATTTCTTCTCCCCGACTCACACCATCTGTCCATTACCCAGAGGCTCCTCCCACCAGTTCCCCTCCTTGCCCCCCTTCTATGCTCCACTTCTCTGGCCCTTCGTTACTTATACCCATCTTCTACACCCTTAAGAGTCTCCCTCACCTTCATATCATCCTCCTCTCACCCAGCCCCTTCATCCAGATTTTAACACTGGCTATCTGTCTTTCCAGTCCCAATGAAAGGCCTTGACCTGAAAAGCCAGCAGTCCATTTCCCTCCATGGATGCTGCCTGACCCACTCAGTTCCTCCAGCATTTTGTGTGTTGCTCCCGATTGCCAACATCGGATATTTCTTGTGTCTCTTGCAGAGTACTTGTTCTTTTACAGGACTAGCGTGAGCCTGTTTGCTAGATTCATGTGGTTAAAACTGCACGAGGTTAACATAGAAAGTCACACAAAAACAACCAGGAACTTGAAGTTTAGAATTTACAGTCTGAATAAATGATTATGATGGAATTTTGGATTCTGGGCTTAGCAATTCCACTGCTTTGTGATGGTCTTTTATACAGATATTGCTTTTGGCTCTCTTGTCTGTCTTTATTTTTCCTTCTAATCCTCTCAATGAATACAATCAAGTGTAAGAAGAGATGTGAGATGAGCACGGCTAGGCAATTCAAGATGTACAGCTGCACAAGTATACTAATGTGGAATAGAATCTGTACAATGCTGTGTTCACAAGTACACTAATGTGGGATAGAATCCACACAACGCTGTGTTCACAAGTACACTAATGTGGAATAGAATCCACACAATGCTGTGTTCACAAGTACACTAATGTGGGATAGAATCCACACAACGCTGTGTTCACAAGTACACTAATGTGGAATAGAATCCACACAATGCTGTGTTCACAAGTACACTAATTTGGGACAGAATCTGCACAACGCTGTGTTCACAAGTACACTAATTTGGGACAGGATCTGCACAATGCTGTGTTCACAAGTACACTAATTTGGGACAGAATCCACACAACACTGTGTTCACAAGTACACTAATGTGGAATAGAATCCACACAATGCTGTGTTCACAAGTACACTAATTTGGGACAGAATCTGCACAACGCTGTGTTCACAAGTACACTAATTTGGGACAGAATCTGCACAATGCTGTGTTCACAAGTACACTAATGTGGGATAGAATCCACACAACGCTGTGTTCACAAGTACACTAATGTGGAATAGAATCCACACAATGCTGTGTTCACAAGTACACTAATTTGGGACAGAATCTGCACAATGCTGTGTTCACAAGTACACTAATTTGGGACAGAATCCACACAACACTGTGTTCACAAGTACACTAATGTCGGATAGAATCTGCACCAATGCTTATTTGAATATATACAGGGTTTCAGTCCAGCTGTGGACCCTAATAATACTTAGTAGGGATATAGGGATAGGTATTATAGCCTGAAAGGAGAGTTATTAGTGAAATACAGGCTATGGATTATGTTATTAATGGACCAATGGTTGGGGGAGTATTAATTTATAATTGGGAGATTATTAATGGGGTATCTATAAAGTTACTACTTATCTATGGGGAGTTATTGATGGATTGCATGGGTAGTTATTAATGGTATATTTGGGGAGTCGCTAATTGGCTATAAATGGAATGTAAGAAGAATTATTAAGATGCTATATTTGAAGTTATTAATAGAATAGATGGACAGTTCTTAATCATCAATAAGGAAAATTATTCATGATCAAAAGGAGGGTTGATTTATAAATTACATTTTGGGTTATTAAGAGACTGGAGCAATCAATATAGTACAGGTACACTTATATATGAACAACATGGGAAGTTAGTAATTAGTTATGCAAAGATTATTATTGTCTTATTGAGGGATTAATTGACAGGAGGAGTGGAATGTATATTAAGTTATTATTGGGCTACTGGGAAACACTAGTGGGCAGCAGAGAGTCTGAGAATGTTAACCGAGTATACAGGGAGTTATGTTTAGGTTGCAGCAAGATTTATTAATGGAAGACCCATATAAATAGATAGAATGCAGGGAGGGAATGTAATAGATCACTTAGAGTGTTATTAATGGATTACATGGGTGTTATGTAATGAACCAGAGTTGATTAGGGAGCTTAAGGTAAATGAGTCCTTACGAGCCAGTGATCACAATGTGATTGGGTTCAACGTGAAATTTGATGGGGAGAAAGTAAAGTCTGACATGGCAGTATTTCAGTGGAGTAAAGGAAATTACAGTGATATGAGAGAGGAGTTGGTCAGAGTAAATTAAAGGGAGCTGCTGGCCGGGATGACAGTAGAGCAGCAATGGAATGAGTTTCTGGGAAAAATGAGGAAGGTGCATGGCAGATGTATTCCAAAAACAAAGAAATGCTCAAAACAGACAAGTTGGGGAAACACTTAATTGCAATGAGGGGAAATATGAGGCTATCAGGCAGGAACTTGGAAGCATAAATTGGAAACAGATGTTCTCAGGGAAACGTTCAGAAGAAATGTGGCAAATGTTCAGGGGATATTTGCAAGGGGTTCTGCGTAGGTACATTTCAATGAGACAGGGAAAGGCTGGTGGGGTACAGGAACCGTGGTGTTAAAAGGCTGTTGTAAATCTATTCAAGAAGAAAAGAAGAGCTTACAAAAGGTTCAAAAAACTAGGTAATGATAGAGATCTAGAAGATTATAAGGCTAGCAGGAAGGAGTTTAAGAATGAAATTAGGAAAGCCAGAAGGGGCCACGAGAAGGCCTTGGCAGACAGGATTAAGGAAAACCCCAAGGCATTCTACAAGTATGTGAAGAACAAGAGGATAAGATGTGAGAGAATAGGACAAATCAAGTGTGACAGTGGAAAAGTATGTATGGAACCAGAAGAGATAGCAGAGGTACTTAATGAATACTTAGCTTCAGTATTCACTTTGGCTGAAATGGCTAGCACGAGAGGAAATAGTTTTAAGGTACTTGGATATAGGTATAGAGGAGATGTCAGGGGTAAGTTTTTTACGCAGAGAGTGGTGTGTGCATGGAATGGGCTGCCAGTGGCAGTGGTGGAGGTGGAAATGATAGGGTCTTTTAAGAGACTGCTGGATAGGTACATGGAGCTCAGAAAAATAGAGGTCTCCGGGTAAGCCTAAGTATTTCTAAGGTAGAGACATGTTCCGCACAGCTTTGTGCTGTAGGTTTTCTATGTTTCTAATGTTTGATGGCTCTGGGTCTGTACTCGCTGGAATTCAAAAGGATGAGGGGGAATCTCATTGAAACCTTTCTAGTGTTGAAAGGTCTAGACAGAGTAGATGTGGAAAGGATGTTTCCATGGTGGGAGAGTCTAGGACAAAAGGACACAGCCTCAGAACAGAGGGGAGCGTCTTTCAAAACTGAGATGCAGAGAAATTTCTTTAGCCCTATGGTGATGAATTTGTGGAATTTGTTATCATAGATAGCTGTGGAGGCCAAGTTGGTGGATACATTTAAGGCAGAGATTGATAGGTTCTTGATTGGACATGGCATCAAAGGTTACAGGGGGAAGGCCGGGAACTGGGGTTGAGGAGGGGAAGAAAGGATCAGCCATAACTGAACGGAAGAGCAGACTCGATCGGCCCAATGACCTAATTCTGCTCCCATGTCTTACAGTCTTATGATTAGATATTATTCACCTACGGAGAAGACTATAAATGTCAGAACAGACTACATGGGCAGTTAGAAATGGAAATACAGAGATTTGTTGATGGGTTGCAGGAAATGTTCTTAACAATTTACATTTGGAGTTATTAATGCTTCTTCAGAAGTACCATTTATGACTGCATGGAGAGCTTATAATTGACGGCTGAAAGGGTTACTAACAGATTACACAAAGAGTTATTAACGGGTGAATTACATGATGGATTATTAATGGAGAATGGAGTGTTATTACTTTAACACATGAAGTACTGTATTATTAGCGGACTGTAGAGACAATTAATAGACCACATAGAATGTTAGTAATGGTCTATAGAGAGGGTTATCTGTGAATCACATGGAGAGCTCTTAATAGATTCTGTGGAGTGTTATCAATGAGCTACAGTGAGTTATTTATTGGGTACATTGGGAGTTATTAATTGGCAGAAGAGTTAGTTATGAACTATGTGGAGAGTTATTAGTGAATTACAGTTGTACAGAGTCATTAATAAATTGTAAGGAAATTTAAAAAGGGAATGCAGTTATTGAAGGATTTGGAAAGCATTTAGTGGACTATTTGGAGAATACTTGAAGTACACAGAATGTTATGAATAAATAGTTATTAATGACCTTCCAGTAGAGTTACTGATGGATTATAAGGAGTGATATAAACAGGATATGGAGGAGCTGTTGATGGACAATGAGAGCTAATAGAGAGATTTATTGATGCATTATTAGTAAAGCTATTAACAAAAATTATTAACAGATTATGACAGAGTTGTTAAAAAAGTGCAGTACAACATATAAATAGATTACAATGGAGTTATTAAAGGACAGCACAACCATTTCTGGGTGTATTGAGCACCATGAAGAATTATACAGACAGATGTTAATGTGTTTCATGAAGAGTTAATAATGGGCATGAAGGAAGGGTAATGGGTGTAACAACAGGTGGCACCAAACAACATTTTAGTGAGTCATTAGTGGGTTTGGGGTGAGGGTTTCTAAAGGACCAAGGAAGTTTTAACAGTTTATTATTGTTATTAATTGCTTAAGATGGCTTTAATAAGGCTACTGAGAAAGTTATTATTAGGCCGCCAGGAACAATATTAATTGTCAAGTTTGTTTTATTGAAGGATTATAAGAGAGGTTACTAACTGGAAACAGGAGGATTATCAAGAGATACACTGGCAGGCTATTAATGGACAAGTAAATCGGATTATTTGCACTGATGTCTTTAAGTTATAAATTCATTAAGTCAACACTTGCCACATATCAATGTGCTCTTAATTTGTAGCCCTTAATTGTGTGTAAATTTGGCTGAAGCATTACATCAATAATTTGATCCATTGCTGCTAATTGATGGTAAAGATCTTTGACAGATGCAGAAGACTCTACCTATGTGTACGTTCTTTCTTCTTTTAGGGCCAAAATCCACACAGCTGGGGCTTGGAGCAGAAATCCTGATTTTCAGAGGATGATCTCTGAACAATTTCAGTATTCTTTTGGTATTCCTAGAATAACTAAAACTCCTTCCATGACACGTTTGAATGGACTCTTAACTCATTTGTTGGTACCTCAGCCATTTTTCACAGCAGCTTTTGTCATTGGAATTCATTCCCACTCATTTGTCTAATATTCATCACGAGTCCCACCATTACAACAAGACCAGGATCTGCCCTCCAGGTTTTACATTTTCACCATTTAATGAGATTATAGTTGATCTAAAATCCAAACTTCCCTCAGATACCTTGATTACTTGCTATCAAGGTTATGTTGATTTGTGATGTGAATGTGTGCCATGTATGAACATTTATAACTTTCCATGGTAGATGATCCCAAACATTCACAACCTTTCGAACTTTTCTTTATTTTGGCCCTAGTGAGTGATCCATTATTCTAATGTTCTGACCAATAGATTCAGGATCTCCTCACTGGTAAAGCATTATCTCAAGTGGCTTGGTCAAACGATATACCAGAAATACAGTATACGTTTCAATGGGGTCACCTCACTAGGGAAAGAAGCTGCATGCATCTTGTCTCTCTTCAAAAGACAAAGCCCTCATCCTAATCAACACAGTTTCACTAACTTTGGGGTCAAGTAATATCCACGCTTAGGTATAAGATCAGTAACATATTCCAAGTATGGTCTCATCAATAGTCAATTAGTCTTCTACTTCGTTGAGCACTTAGAAGTGGAACTTGCTGGTGGCCAACCATTTCTATTTCCCATTTCTATGGCCTCCTCTTGTGCCAAGATGAGGCCACCACAGGGTGGAAGGGCAACACCTTATATTCCATCTGAGCAGCCTCCAATCCATTAACATGAGTATCGATTTCTCCTTCCAGTAAAAATATTTTCCCACCTCCTTCACTTCTCTTCTTTTCCCCACACTGACCTCTTACTTCTTCTCACCTGCCTGTCACCTCCCCTCCTCCTTCACCCCTCTTATCAGGTTCCTTCCTCTCCAGCCCTTTATCATTCCTACCCACCTAGCTTCACCTAGCACCTTTAGCTGTCCTCCTTCACAAACCCCCCTCCACCACCTTTTTATTCTGGCATCTTCCCCTTTTATTTCCAGTCCTGAAGAAGGGTCTCCATCTGAAATGTTGGCCGTTTATTCATTTCCATGGATGCTTGCTGGCCTGCTGAGTTCTTCCAGCGTTTTGTGTGTGGTGCTTTGGACGAGCAGCCTCTGCAGACTTTCTCCTGTTTATTATTAGACCCTTGCGCTCCAATTTACTTGTAACTGAAGGGCAGTGACTTAGCTAACACACGTGTGAGGAGTATGCATGACCTCTCGGTGATTCTGGGGAATTTCCTGTGGTTGCTCTGGATTCTTCCCACATTCCATACAAGTGTGGGTTCATTGTAAAAACTCCCCATGTGTGTAACGATGTGGTAGAATGCTGGGGGCGGGCAGGAACCGGAAGGTGCTGAGAATCAAGTAAAGGATTATTGCAGGAGTAGTGTAAACGGGTGGTTGATGATGAGCGAGCCCAATGACCTGTTTCTGTGCTGTATCACTCTTTAGCTCTATGAAGGCTGACTATTATTCTTCAACATTTATTTCTGCTTTATCAAATATGATAGATTCTTTATAAAAACACTCAACCACGAAAATCTATATTTCCACCTAGCCTTTCAAAAGAAAAGTCCAGCTCTTTCATTTTTCTTACTGAAGTACAAATACAGTTTCCACAACTTCTGAACATACCCACTTGCAAATGTTTTGCAAGACTTTTATACCTTACTTCAGCAGCATCAGAGACAACCTGAAGATAGTGAAGCTCACCTCCGTCCATGACCCACTTCTTCCTCCTCCATGTTATCTGGTTATCACTCACTTACAGTCAATACAAATATGTTGGCCTTATTTTATGCCACCAATTTTACAATAACTGCTTAGGTTATATTTTTCCAAACACTGTTTAAAAATCTGAAAATTCCATCTCTGCTGGTTTCCTCCCCCTTGCTGGCTACAGACTTAGAAAACTTAGAAACTTTTGACAGATTGTTTATTTGTATAAATCTGAACTGCAGCATATCATTCTCTAAATGCACTGTTCCAACATAACTGAAAACTATGTTTACAACATTTTCTTTGCTACTGTGAGGTAGCCTACTCACCTGTAGTTCTGTGTTCTCTCTCTCTCTCTCTCTCTCTCTCTATCCTTTCCTGTGCAATGGGATTCTGATCTGCATTTTCTGATCGATGGACGTCATTCTAAACCTATCTCCATAACCAACAGTTTCAAGATCTTAGAATGCACACCAAGTTCAAAGAGTATGACAGCTTTGACTTCCAATAAATTTACGTCTATTAACAAAGCTTTGGTGGGAACATTCTTTTTCCTCACATTTTAGGAATATTTTTGGACTTTTTCACCATGACTTTTCCTTATTCCCATTACCCAATCCTCCCAATCACAATTTGTTTCAGCTGCATTAAACTCTTGACAAGATACAATTATTTAACCTCCATTATCAATGGATGGATCTCTTTACTGTGACGTTTTATTTCCTAAGGGAATGTATAATCATTACAAATTATGATGTAGTCTTAAATTTCCCTTCAATTCAGTTTTTGAAAGCTGCTTCAACAAACTTGCAGTTTATTTGTTCATATGTAAGGATTTACCTTTGGGTATAATGAAATCACTCCAAAATTCAAGCTTTTGTTTTCTCTCTTATTGCAGCCAGTCTTTCCCAGAGACTTCTTTTCTAAAACAATACTAGCGTTTTTGAAATAAAATAACATGTTTCAGGTTTGGTCCCTTGACATATTGATTCCAGCATAGTACAACCGCAAACCACTCCATCCCTTTACCAATTTGCCTGTCTTAAGAGGCTGAAACTGTTGGGTTTTCAGTCCTGGCCATTTTACAATTGTGCCTCCATGCTGGTTAGATAATCAGAACTATTTATTTAATTTTGTGCTTTTATTCATTCATTTTTAATAAATACACCACACATTTAGATACAGCTTCTTCAGCTTTTGCTCTTTTTACTCTTCTGGCATAAGCCAAGTCACCAACATCCTGTAGATTAGAGTAAGCCCTCCATCGTTCCTACTCTGCGTGAATTTGCACAATGCTTCTCTATTCAAAAATCCTGACTTTGTTCTTCCTGCCGTTGAACCTAGCCTTACAGAATCCTCCCTTTTTCTCACCCTCCTCTTCAGCTTTATTATTTTAAAACTCTACTTGCCACATTGGTCCTGCCTTGGTATCAATGGATTCCCATTGCTATCTCCCAATGTTTCTCCTCTTTCCAATCTACTAGAACAACATTCCTTCTGGCTGTGTGCTACATTTACATATTTATACCTGCCCAAAACAGTGCCTTTTAAAACAGGAAAACACTGCAAGGGAATATAGACCAGAAACTAAGCTATTTGAATTATTAGTGACATGAGGGAGGTAGCATATTTGGAAGGAAAATGATGACCTTGGGTCCTAAATGCTCCGAACTAGAGGTACTTTCTTACCTTATTTCATGGTTTGTTGCAGAGGAAAAAAACTCAATAATTATTCCCAGGTTTGCCTTCTCCCAATCTCTTCTCATGTGTCACTCTTCTCAGAATGAGGTGGTTTATTTTTGCTCACAACCCAGGCTGACACTTTAATCCAGTACTGAGGGTATACCGCACAGTTTGAAGTGCTATTTTTGACTGGGACAAAATAAATGAGAACTTCACTGTTTGAACAGGGTCCAATAATAGGTTCTCCCTGCATCATGAGAGGCAGCACTGGGTATTCTTCTAAAGCAGGGGTTTCCAACCCGGGGCAGCACAGACCCCTTCCTTAATGGCACCGATCGATGGCGTAAGGTGGCTGGCTGGGAACCCTTTTTCTGATGGTATGGCTATTATTCTGCAGAAATCATCAACACCTTGTGACGCTTTATCCACCATTAGTGGAGTAGTCTGCTGAATTGCTTCAGAGCCCCTGTAAGTGTTTTTGTAAAAGTAAAGAAATGAAAGGCAATCCAAGTTCCTTTTCTGAACCTGTCAAAGCATGAATAATGTTCAGATGGGACATACTGGGTTGACCTTAAAGAGCTGGCATGAATTTATCAGTGTGCTCCCTCCACGCAGACCCCTTTTAAATCCATCGCCCAGTTTAAAGTGGGGAAAATTCAGTACAGCTAGCTAACCACAGGATAATGCACCAGCCATCTTGTTATTTTTGCTCTGCCTTCCTGACCTACTGAACAAGAGAAGTCGTAAAAACTGCTGATGTGGGCAGTGGCCTGATCTGTTATAACAGCTAGAAGTTTCACCCAGTGGAATACTGTGGTGTACCATTGAAACAAAGATACAAATTCCATTCACACTTCTATTCCCAAGTGCAAATTTCATTACCAAACACATCTTTACCCTCAATGCCAATTCAAAACAAATCCATCAAACAATTTGATTGCTATCCCAACCTTAATGCCAAGTTTACTTCAATCACTATCTCAGCCGAAACCTTAAATCCACCCTAACACCCCAATTCCAGTCCCAAATGTATTTCTATGTGTCCTAACTCCAAATGGTTGGCCTGGTGGTGTAGTGGCATCAGCACCGGACTTCGAGGCGAGTGGTCCTGGGTTCGAATCTCGCCGGCCCCTGCACACTTTCCCTCTGTCCTGGGTTGAGTGTCGAGCTCGCAACTCGGCTTTGTGAAAAACACACAAAATGCTGAGGTAGCGGCAATGGTTGCTGCCTGATGTGCCACAAGGCACAAAGAGGACCAGCTAACTCCGAATGCCATAGCAGCCATTGCTTGAATCTTAGGGTTCCCATAAAATATAGGAGCAGAATTAGGCCATTCGGCCCCTCAGGTCTCCTAAAATCCATCTTCTATCTCAAATCCACCATGTAGCCATCCCAGCCTCGACTCAAACCTAAAACAAATGTAATCTTATATTAACTATACGGAACTTATCTTGCAGATCTGTCCCCGGTTTTTTGAGGTTCTGCGTAAGTATTTATTTTGTTTTGTTTAACTGAAATCATATCATCTTTTTCCAACTGTATAAAATCTGCAATTAAGAAGCAAATTAAATGAATTGCCAACCGAGTGAAAGAAATATAAAAACAAGGTTAACGTTACAACTGTTTAGAAAATGCCATGCACAATTTAGAACATGATATTCTCAATGTAATATTATCCATTACAATCACACCTATCCAGCATACTGATGACTTGGCATATAAAGGGATTGCCTATGTAGTAATGAGCCATGGAACACATTCAATGTGGGGCACCTATTCAGTCAGGATGTAATACAATCTATATATTGCTCTGAAAATATTGAGTTCTTGCTATGGATCATAAAGCTCTGTGCACCAGCTCCTCTGTCCTCTTAAACCCTATACTTTGAATATCTGTACCACACAGGTTGGTGTAGGGGAGTTTCCTGGAATCCCTGTGCTCTCACAACATTTCGATGGGACTAATGCTGGAACCTGCACCTTTTGTTGTGGATCTCAAGTACAATAACAATGTAACATGAGCAACCAAATGCAGCCTCGGGGTGCTCAGATCAACTGGCCAACATACAAATGGATATACATAGAAATAAAAGAGAAAAAAGATATATATAGTGAGGTAGTGTTCTTGGGTTCAATATCCATTCAAAAACCTGATGGCAGAGGGAAGAAGCTGTTCCTGAATCATTGAGTGTGCCTCTTCAGGCTCCTGTACCTCCTCCCTGAAGGTAGCAATGAGAAATTTGTGAGTGTCTTTGGTGACATACCAAATCTCCTCAAGCTCCTAATGAAATAGAGTCACTGTTGTGCCTTCTTTGTAACTGCATCTATACGTTGGGCCCAGGATAGATCCTCAGAGATGTTGTCACCCAGGAACTTGAAAGTGCTCACTCTTTCCACCTCTAATGTCTTGATGAAGACCATGTGTTCCCTCGGCTTACCCCTTCCTGAGTCCACAATCAATTCTTTGGTGGGACTGATGTTGAGTGAAAGGTCATTGCTGCGACACCACTCAACCAGCTGATCTACCTCACTCATCATTTGAAATGCCGTCAGCAATAATTTATTGTCATCAGATAATTTATAGATGGCACTTGAGCTGTGCCTAGCCACACAGTTACAAGTGTAAAGACAGCAGAGCAGTGGGCTAAGCACTCTTCCTTGACCGGTCATCTGTGTTGATTATCAGCAAGGTAGAGATATTAGTACCAAACCGCATAGACTGGGGTCTCCTAGTGAGGCCCAGGTTTTTGACTAGATCAGTTGGAATGATTGTGTTAAACCAGCTAGTTAATGTTGAAGTGTAGACCACTTCTGAAAGAATTAGCTCTCTCTTTCAGCTAATATCACCTGGACCTAGACTCTCCAACCAATGGAAGTTTACTGCTTCCATTTATCCCATCAACTCCACTCATATTGCCAGCAGCACCAAAGGAGTCACTGGTTTTGTCCTCTGTAGGTTAGCACACCTTGAAACATGCACAGTTAAAAGGCATGCCTGAGGTCAGACACCGGTGCACCTGAATGTTCACTGATTGCCATGGAGCACAGTGACACAACACTGGCTTACTACAGCCAGGGTGAGGGAACAATTTCCATTTGGTCCTTCAGCCTTATACCCTGGAGGACTGGGTTTTTTTATTAAACAAAATATACTTTATTCCAAAATAAAATTATTTACAATAACCATTCAAAGACTTTCAATTCTTTACAGTTGGTACCATTACTGTCTTTACATTTTCAAAGTTCTAATGTTTTGCCACCCACATGGCACTTTGTTCTTTCATATTTACATTCAGGGGGTATACCCCCAACCCCCCACCCCTCAACTCCCACGGGAGAAGAACCCTAGACTGTGGTCCTTCCCCAACGGGCCCGTGCGGTGGCTGCACCGAGTTTGAGTGCGTCCCTCAGCAGTTGCCGAAGAGCATTGCTTCACTCTTCGTGCGGTTGACCCTGGCCCCCGACGCCTGCTCGAACTGTTTGCAGATGCTGATCAGCCTGCGAACTGACCTCGGATCGGAGCAGAAGACGGTGACGTCGTCCATGTACAGGGAGGTTTTGGCTTGTGTCCCTCTGCTGCCTGGCAGTGTCACCCCTCTTATGCCCCCATCCCTCCTGATGGCTTCGGCAAAGGGTTCTATGCAGCACACGAACAAGACAGGGGAGAGAGGGCAGCCCTGCCTGACTCCAGACCTGATGGGGAAGCTGTCTGTTTCCCACCCGTAGACCTGGACTGCGCTACAGATGTCCATGTAGAGCAGTTGTGTGTGGCTGGTGATCACCAACTCACCTGCATAAGATCACTGGTGATTCAAAAGGTCAGTGCACGTGACGCTTAAAAACTCACTTTACATTTACAATGTCATATTTTGATGTGTTTCTTGATTTACCTCTACATTTTAAATATTTATTTTGTAATTATTGAAATCCACCTGAATAGCTTTTAAATGTTTAACCATTATACAGAGTTAAAAATCCTTTGACAATGGCAATTAGTAGTGCAGATGAAGAGGTAAAGATCTAGGATCCAATGATTGAGCCTGGCTTGCTGCTCAGACCCCATCCACTTCATGGACCCCTGTTGCAGAGGATCAGCTTGAAGTGGCCACCATTTCTAGAAGATGGCTGTCCTGGCAGAGACCATGGCAGTGAGTCCAGGGAGAAGGCCTGCTTGATTTAGCCCAATACTTTGAAAACTTTCACTGTCATCCTCAAAAGTGACAGTAATCTCACCCTGCAAGTGGAATCCATGTATCATTCTGCAACATTCACGCTGCACTCCTTCCAAAGCCCAGAAATTCTCACCGAACCGCAAGACTAATTAGGAGTTTGTTTAGATTTAAATTAATGATGGCCCCCTTTGTAAAAGTCCTGGAGTATGTTATATGTTTTAACATGTATATCCATGACATTTTACAGGACCATCTCTTTATGTTACCACTCTTTCTATTTTATCATCATACAAAAAGTTCTCAATTCTATCCCCTTTAGGTCCAAAGTCGCTGATCTCAAATTTTCCTACATTACATTGGATCTACCACCATTTTCCTATTCACAAAATAGGGATTTTTCACGTTAACGTTGCCATTATCATACTTTACGTCCACAACATATCTGCAGCCCTTGGATTCAGAGAGGACCTCTGCTCCTAATCATTGTCCTAATAAATAATGTAGTCTGGATATTGCCCGAAAGAGGATCAAATCCAGCGGATGGGCCTAACCTGATTATGGAATAACCTACTCTCTCCTTTGCATTATGGGGGCAGCCATTAGGACCGTCACAGGGGCTACGGAGCGAGCCTCCAGATGACTAACGATCAAGAGGTGTGACCCGTGGACCAACGCAGCTGGGACACAAGCCAGAGCCTGATCAACCCTGGCTGGGTGGCCTGGGTGAGAGTGTCCGACATCGAAGCATCTGAAACACCTGATGACCCCGGGTCACATCCCTCTTGTGTCCCAGCATACACCCTTGGATGTACCTCAGCATCAAAGCAGGCCTCAACTCCTCCTTTAGAATCAGCATCAGTACTCCAGGCCTGTGCCAATCCCAGCCCAGCACCCTCTATTATATGCATGGAACACACCAATAAAGAAAGAATGCCTTCCTACCATACAAAGTACCTGCTTGTGTTTGAAGATCGGTGGTTGTAATGTTACATGATATAACAGAATATTTTATGTCTATAATTGAGAAATAAGGCAATCAGTACAAGGAGTCCACACTACAGATTGTGTTGAATTTTGTTTAACTTCACCTCTATTCGTCTCTGAGTTGATATTATTTCCACATCCATACCACTCAGCACTGTGGCTCCTTTTGATAGCAAACTCTACTCCACCAGCCCTCCGGGTTGTTTCTCCCGAATTATTTACTAGATTATTACCATTTACTTAGAGCTACCAGCTTAATGGTTTTGAGTTTTAAACTCTCCCACATGCAGTAATTTTGTTACCTCTATCTTTTTCTACTTTTAACAGGCTGTATTGGGTAACATCATTCCTCTTTAGATTTACAGAAAAAGGCTGTAATGATTATACTCTCAAAGTTCTGGTAAATATCATTTACACCTTCTCCAGTGCCTTTATCGCCCCTCGTAATAAACTCAGGAGGTTCTGCAGATGCTGGAACTCTTGAGCAACACACACACAATGCTTGAGGAACTCAACAAAGTCAGGCAGCATCTGTGGAGGGAAATAAACCGACGATGTTTTGGTCCAGGATCCTGCATCAGGACTGGGAAGGAAGGGAGAGGAAGCTAGAATGAAAAGGTAGGGGAGGGGAAAGGAGTACAAGCTGAAGTGAAATCAGGTGAGGGGAGAAGGGGGAACAAAGTGAGAAGCTAGGAGTGTGTGGTGAACTACATACACCTGTCTGGACACGCCCCCTGCTGACTGCTCCTGTGGCTCCTCCCACAGGCCCCTGTATAAAGGGGATTGAGGCCTGAGCCCGGCCTCTCAGTCTCCAGGATGTAGTATGGTGGTCACTCACTGCTTGTTTCTTCTTCCAGTCAATAAAAGCCGATATCTCGCCTTTACATCTCAGAGTGAGTTATTGATGGTGCATCAGAGTGATAACCAGAAAAAGTAAAGGCTGAAGGAAGGATCTGAAAAGAGAGGAAAGTGGACCAGGAGAAATGGAAGGAGGAGGGGTATCAGAGGCAAGTGATGGGCAGGTGAGGAGAAGAGAAAGGTAAGAGGGAAGCCAAAATGGGGAATGGAAAAAGAGATAAGGGGGAGGAGCCCAAGTCTGGCTAAAAGATCTCAGCCCAAAAGATTGACACTTTATTCCGCTCTACAGGTGCTGCCTGACATACTGAGTCCCCTCAGCACTTTGTGTGTGTTGGTAAGGAGTTCCAAACCCTGTCCATCGATGGTCCCTTGGGCAGACCCAGCTCTCCACTTGGAGTTAGACCCCCCTCCCTGTCCCAATATATCAACCACTGAAAACTACCGTAAGTCTTCTCTCGCTGTTTCCCCTCTGACATGATCAGTTTATAAGAGCCGCTGAACTTCCCTGTCTCCTCTCCACGGTGTTCCAACGGGACGTTGAACGTTATCTCATTGGAGCCGGCTTGCAGAGCAATGCATCCCTCACCTGGGTAACAAAACACAGGGCAAATCCCCAGGGTTAAATGCAGCAGAGTGGGATGGAAGACTCACTTTGGGGAGATCGCAAGGGAGTGGCTCTTTCAAAGGAGCAAGCAATATGTGATAGATCAAATGGCCTCGTTCTATGCTGTACAGTTATACAAGACCTGAGCAATTTGCACAAATCATATCAATGATTGCTATTTGTATTGATAATCAACAAGGAGGCCTCCCAGTCCACCTTGCAAATGATCTAATATTCATTTCACTCCCTTGCTCCTCCCCCTGCACTTCTCCGATGCATTTACTCAATTCCTCTCTGAAACCTCCTTTTCCATCTCCCTGCTCCACTCTTTGTTCCAAGTTGTTGTGAGGAGGAGATTTCCCTTCTCTTTTCATTTAAATGTTGGACCTTTGGATGCACACCCAGACACCACTCAACCTGTACAAAGCACGGCATTTGTGTGTCCATCCATCTTCATCCACTCTCTCTCTTTTGTTCCCCTCACAATTAAATACACTGCTTTGGATACTTCTGGGTGGATGTGGGGATTGCGGGGTGAACTACCGGGGGGGAGGTTCGTCAACCAGTGTCCTGGAACTGAATCTTATCTGAGGCTTGGAAAGGAAGGGGAAGGGGGAAGAGGACTGCAGTAGTAATAGAGGATTGCCCAGTTAGAGGAGCAGACAGCAGATTCTGTGGACGTGAGAGGGACAACTGGATGGTAGGTTGCCTCTCAAGTACCAAGGGCAGGGACTTCTTAGATCAAGTCAACGGTTTTCTAAAGGGGGAAGAGTTCCCCAGAAATCGCAGTAAATATTGGAACCAATCACATAGGAAGGAAAAGAGATGAGGTCCTGAAGAGAGAATATGGGGAGTTAGGTAGAAAGTTGAAAAGCAGGGCCTCTAGGGTAGTAATCTCTGGATCGCTGCCTGTGCCATGTGCCAGTGAGGATAAGAATAGGATGATTTGGTAGATGGATGAGTGGCTGAGGAATTGGTGCAGTGGGGGAGGGTGGGGGTGGTGTTCAGATTTCTGGATCACTGGGACCTCTTCTGGGGAAGGTTTGGCCTGTACAAAAAGGACCCATTTCGCCTGAACTCAAGGGGCACTAATATCTTTGAGGGCAGGCTTGCAAGAGCAGTTGGGGTGGGTTTAAACCAATCTGGAAGGGGGATGGGAACTGAAGTGATAGGACTGAGGATGGGGCAGTTGTATTACAAATAGATGCAGTGTGTAGTGAGACTGTGAGAAAGGCAGATGACAGGGCAAAATTATAGTCAGAGGGACAGGTCGATGGGAGTACATTGTTTAAATGGTTTGACACAGACTAGATGGGCCAAAGGGCCTATTTCTGTGTTGTACTTTTCTATGGATCTATGAGCTAAAGTGTAACGTGAGGGTAAAATTGAAAAGGGTGATGAATACAGGACTGAAGGTATCTTATCTGAATGCATGCAGTACATGGAATAAGTTAGCAGTTAGAGTTTGACAGGTATGAACTTGTGGGCATTACTGAGCCATGGCTGAAAGAAAGTCATGATTGGGAATTTAACATCCAAGGATGCATTTTGTATCAAAAGGACAGGCAAGTAGGCGGGGAGGGGGAGTGACTCTGCACCATCTGCACAGAGGTAGTGAAGTCTCCCCCGCTGTAGGAACCGCTGTAAGAACGGTCACTGAACGTTGGGTCTGTCCGCACACGCTTCCTGCTCATCATATGATTCGTAGCTGTCTGTAGACTTGACACAGATGAGGATGTGTTGGTCCAGTATGTACTCTGGGTCAGAGATAATGGGCATTAACTGTGGGAGGTTGGTGAGAAAGAGAGAATGTAAGTTACAAGCAATAGAAAGCCAGATCCAAGAGACCTGAACATTTCATACGGTGATCTGTTTCATTCCAACTCTTTACTGCCTACCTTCAAAGGCATCGAGTTGTACAGTGGAGAGACTTCTGGGCATCCAGTGCAAACTATCATTCCAGAGTCAAACCACAGCCGCTATTCCGTTTGTAGTATCAGTACTGCCACTGTAACTTAAACAGGGCCAGATCTCAGACTGGGGGCGTAGCAGCCTACAAGGCTCACACTGAGCACATACCTACCCAGCCTTTCAGGGGGAGTTTCTCTTACCTGAGGCTCGGTGGGCTCATTCTGTAAGAAATCTAAACTCAGAAAGGGAGCACACACCAAACACAGCTTCAAACTCACTATAGGGCAAAGGTCACAGTGTCAGACACCTTTGCTGGCTTCTAGATTAAGTATAACACACACAAAATGCTGGAGGAACTCAGCAGGCCAGGCAGCATCTACAGAATAGTGTACAGTCGACGTTTAAGTTCCGCCAGCATCTTGTATGTGTTGCTTGGATTTCCAGCATCTGCACATTTTCTCTTATTTGCATTGAAGTCCTGGATTTAGAGGTGTCTAGATGCAGAGATGCAGTTGACAATCTACTGTTTTCAGAGGAGATGCTGCCTCACGGTTCAAGGTTGTAACTCAGACCTGCGCTTGCTTAATGGCAGTGAAATCTTTCCTATTTCACTGAGAACAAACTAAATGTTCATTAATCACAACATTAATTAGCAAAGTCTAAACTGGAATAGAGTTCTGCAAAAGTTGGCAGAATAAGAGTTAATCCTTGCTTAACTGTAAGAAATTTGTGCTCATATAGTGTTTCATTCAGCTTAATTCAATGATCTAAAGAATAATTGCTATGTTTGACAAATAAAGACACCCATTTATTATGTAGGCTTAGGGTTACTTCCTGACAAATGACTCACTGTTAAGTAATTTATATTTATTACAAACGCCTTGACCAGTGCTTACTGAATTCCTTCAGGAAGATTGCAGTATCATTAAGAATACCTGCCACTGTAGCCATTCCCTTTTCTCCCTTCAGCCTTGTCAGAAGATGCAGGAACTTAAAAGCTCAAATGTTCAGATACGAACAGTTGCATTTCCACTGTTCTGAGACTCCTGAACCAATCATCTCTACCTGACGATGCTGCCTGATGCACCATCAATAACTCTGAGACGTGAGGCGAGATATCGGCTTTCATTGACTGGAAGAAAGAACAAGCAGTAGTTGACCACCATACTACATCCTGGAGACTGAGGGCAGGGCTCAGGCCTCAATCGCCTTTATACCGGGGTCTGTGGGAGGAGCCACAGGAGCAGTCAGCAGGGGGCGTGTCCAGACAGGTATATGTGGTTCACCACACTGCCGCACCCTTAGTTCAACTTCTCTGTTATTAAAAACTCTTCTTGCCCAACTTCAGTTTGCACCTCAATCTTTATACTATTCAGCTGCTTTGCACTCATCGTTGTATTCATTACTTTCATTTATAGTTTTCTCATGCAGAACAAGGATTTCCTGGTGGATATGGCACCCAACTAATCTAAACCACTGCTCAACAATTGAACTAATTTTGTTAAAAACATCCTAAACTTGGCCAATGATAATGAGGAGAGACAAGGTGAGTTTAATCCCGGTTACCTCAGGGGGATTATTCCACGTGACCGTCAGGTTCTCGTCCTTCGACTCTTGATTCTCACCTTCAGCACTCTTCACTGGATCTAGAGGAGCCACAAGGTCAGTGTAGATTCTTCTCCGAGGCAGGGTGAAGTCCGCGCAAGAGGCTGTATACTTCTCCAGAGCCTCAACGACTGGACCCAGTACAGTAACATTCAAAACACTTATCTGTCATTCACAGATATGTTGGTAACAGCTCTACTACTGAGCTTTGAAAACAGAAAAGGATGATGCCAGATGCCAGCGGAGCAACTTCATTATAACCTGTTTCTTGTCCTTACCTCTCTGTAGCCCTGCAACATTATTTTTGCACACTCACCCATCACTCCCTTCCTGTTGCCACTGAATGGTGATGGGTTGAAGCCAATTCATCTACCAGCAAATACTTAGGGTGTGGGGAGAAACTAGACCATCCCAGGGGTAAGAGAAAATGAGGGAACTCTCCATGGACAGTCCCGCAGGCCAGGATCGAACCAGGGCCGCCGTAACTGTCAGGCAGCAGAAGGAACCGCTGTGTCAGCGTGCCACCTCCCTGCAGAGCTATGAGGCGGGGGGGACAAATACCTATGCTGGGGGGGAGTGGGGGGGCTATCATGAGCACATTGAACCACCAAAAATCAAGAATATTTCATGGAACTATTCAAATTTCTTTGGAAACAGCCATTTTTATGAGGCGCCGAGCAGCAATGCATTTGGCAGAATAACAGTCAGTCTCTCTCACACACACACACACACTGATGCACCATCAACAACTCTCTGAGATGTGAGGCAAGATATAGGCTTTTATTGGCTGGAAGAAAGAACAAGCAGCAATTGACCACCACACTGCATCCTGGAGACTGAGGCCGGGTCGGTGTCACCAATCGCCTTTATACCGGGGTCAGTGGGAGGAGCCACAGGAGCAGTCAGCGGGGGCGGGGGGGGCGTGTCCAGACAGGTACATGTAGTTCACCACATTCACCCCCGCTTTGTTTTAAAAGAGAGTCCCCATGGGGCGAAGTTTCTTACAAGTATATTTACAGGTTAAGTCTATCAGGTGGTCGAATCTGTCGCTGCGATCTACGTAGCACCGGCTGTGATTGCACAGGTGCCGGTGGTGATTGCACCGGAGACGGTGGTTGTGCTGGTTCTGGCCTGACTGGAGGTGTCAGCCCACTAGGCGTCAGTGATCCCTCATGCGTGTGCGAGGCGCCTGGTATATGCATGTGCGAGACGCCCGGCATAGGAGTGTCGTGAGGAGTCTGTGTAGGGCTTGGTGTGCGCGGTGTCACCTCGGGTACAGGGTTCATAGTTACCGTGGTGTGTTCGTGGTAGTGGTCTGCTGCTCCTGCGGGCGCCTGGTCGCGGACGGAGGCCGTGTCCTCCTGCCCATCAGGTAAGACCACATAGACATACTGGGGGTTTGCATGTAGTAGGTGAACCCTCTCAACCAGTGGGGAGTATTTATTGCTCCTCGCATTTTTCCAGAGCAGCACTGGCCCTGGGGACATCAGCCAAGCTGGTAGGGTGGTCCCAGTGGCAGACTTCCTGGGAAAAGAGAATAGGCGCTCGTGAGGGGTGGCATTGGTGGGCGTACATAACAGGGAGCAGATAGAGTGGAGTGCCTGGGGGAGGACCTCCTGCCAGTGAGAGACTGACAACCCTTTTGACTTATGGTATATGGACAGGAAAGGAGTGGAGGGTTATGGGCTGAGTGCGGGTAGGTGGGACTAGGTGAGATTAAGAGTTCGGCACGGACTAGGAGGGCCGAGATGGCCTGCTTCCATGCTGTGATTGTTATATGGTTATATGGTTATCACACCCTTGGTCCAAAGAGGCACTGAAAAGCTAAATTCCATAGGAGGGTCAGGAATAACTGTCTTTGATATCAAGGCAGAATTTGACCTAGTTTAGCCAATAGGAGCTGGAGTACTCAGAGGAAGTCTATATGGTCACAGTGAGAATGCAGAAACTCCACAAGGACAGCGCCTGATGTTTATAGGATTAAACCTAGGGTCTAGGATTGTGAGACTGTCAATGAGCTACCAGGCTGATCCATTTCTCTCAGGCATCCCCACTCCCCTGCCTTCTCCCCATAACCCGTGTTGCCCTGGCTAATTAAGACCCTATCTGTCTCTGCCTTAAATGCATTCAATGACTTGGCTTCCAGAGCCACTCATGGCAAGAAATTCCACAGACTAAATTCCTCTGACTAAAGTAATTTCTCCACATCTCTGTCCTTCAATCCTGAGGTTGTGCCCTCTTTTCCTAGACTCCCCTACCATGGGAAATAACTGCCATATCTAATCTGTTCAGGCCTTTTAACATTTGGATTGCTTCAGTGAGATCCCTCCTCATTCTCCTGAACTCCAGGGAATACAGTCCAAGAGCTGCCAGACGTTCCTCATACGGTAACCCTTTCATTCCTGGAATCATTCTTGTGAATCTTCTCTGATGGATAGGAGAAGGGTGCTTAGTTAGGCATGGACTAGATGGGCTGAAGGGCCTGTTTCTGTGCTGTACTTTGCTCAGACTCTATGACACTATCTAAGAACCTGCCCAAAAAGCTAGTTTTATTTTCACATGTATATTTAATATTGATACTTTTTCACGTGAGATTACACCAGTGAGGAAATGCTTTATTCCTGACAGTTAAAGACAGATACAAAATGTGAAACTATTTTTGAGAAACAAAATTCCGCTGGAAAATATCATAGCATGTGTAAGGAAGCATCCTTCTTTGATGGTAGGATGACATAGAGGATTCATTACTCATTTAAAATGCAGTGCTTGATGTATTTTGCAAACAGGGTTTCATCCACCATCAGCATTGGTTGTAAAAACAAAATATTGTGTATTTTTGTTGATGATTGGAAGAATATGATATCAATAAAGTATCTCATTTAGAGCTTTAGTTTTATATTTCATAAACACCTATAACATTAAGTTTAGCCTATAATACCTAGAACACGTTTGTTATGTACCCCGTAACTGGGTGTCAGACCAGCGCAGAGAGAAGAATCCATTGGAGTCTGCTGGAACTATATTCAAAAATGTTTATTAGTAAAATAAGCAAAACAATATCAATAATGTAAATATACATTTAACACAGGTTAGCAATAATAAACCTAAAAGTGCAGGAATAATAATAATCAATAATAAACAAGCTCTATCGATGTCTAGGGGTAAATGAATTGTCATAGAAAAGTATAAAGTTCAGTTCATAAATGCTGAAGTAGTTATGGTTGTTGTGTTGAAATCATTGGAGAGAGAGAGAGAGCGAGCAAGAAGTAACAGCTACAGCAGCCAAACCTTCCTTTGCTTCCTGAATCCGCCGTATCGCTGTGGTCATTCAGTTATGACCCCTCTGGTCTTCAGCTAGACCGTTCTTCTGTGGTGGACTCGTCACTCTGGCATGAGTGGACACACACACAAGTCCCCACCAGCCGGGCTGTAACACCGTCAGCTCTACTGACCGATCTCCTGGTTCGGTCTTCGAAGCACCATCTTTCTGTGGGTTCCCAACACTCAATCAGTCCACTGGTGTGGCTGAAGGGTGTCTCTCCAAACCTGTCTTTTATCCCTACTCACGGGGTCCCAGCTATCCATCAACTCTGAATGACTGTGTCCATCAAATCAGGCCACTCCTGCTATCTCCTGAGGAATACCAACGAGCAAAGTACAGTCCTTGTAGTAGAAGGTAAATAATCCAGAAAGAGTCATAATACAGTAAATCAACAGCCTCTTTCCCCTTACCTGTACCAAATGTTCTTGCCTGGGCTTCATCTCTCTCTCATGAGCAGCATAACAACAGCAATAGTTCTCAGGAGGGGGGTTGGGAATGGTTAACTCTGCACCCCATTGTCCATCAGGTCTGCCCATCACTCATAACACTGTTAAAACCTAAAGACTGACTATGTATTGGTCAGCAAAGGGGGCCGGATGGACCCAAAAGCAGGACGCAGACACTGAAGTATGCGGGGGAGGACAGGATGGGGATACCATAGCATTTAAGGGTTAATGCAGGCAGGAGGATCCCACAGTTCAGATGAGGCAGGCAAGCAGGCAGATCCCACAGTTCGGGGCAGGCAGGCAGATCCCACAGTTCGGGGCAGGCAGGCAGATCCCACAGTTCGGGGCAGGCAGGCAGATCCCACAGTTCGAGGCAGGCAGGGAGATCACACAGTTTGGGGCAGGCAGGCAGATCCCACAGTTCGAGGCAGGCAGGCAGATCCCAGAGTTCGGGGCAGGCAGGAGGATCCCACAGTTCGGGGCAGGCAGGCAGATCCCACAGTTCGAGGCAGGCAGGGAGATCACACAGTTTGGGGCAGGCAGGCAGATCCCACAGTTCGAGGCAGGCAGGCAGATCCCACAGTTCGGGGCAGGCAGGCAGGCAGATCCCACAGTTCGAGGCAGGCAGGCAGGCAGATCCCACAGTTCGGGGTAGGCAGGCAGATCCCACAGATCAGGGCAGGCAGGCAGATCCCACAGTTCGGGGCAGATAGGCAGATCTCACAGTTCGGGGCAGGCAGATCCCACAGTTCGGGGCAGGCAGGCAGGCAGATCCCACAGTTCGGGGCAGGAAGGCAGATCACACAGTTCGGGGCAGGCAGGCAGATCCCACAGTTCGAGGCAGGCAGGCAGATCCCACAGTTCGGGGCAGGCAGATCCCACAGTTCGGGGCAGACAGGCAGATCCCACAGTTCAGGGCAGGCAGGCAGATCCCACAGTTCAGGGCAGGCAGGCAGATCCCACAATTTGGGGCAGGCAGGCAGATCCCACAGTTCGGGGCAGGCAGGCAGATCCCACAGTTCGAGGCAGCCAGGCAGATCCCACAGTTCGGGGCAGGCAGGCAGATCCCACAGTTCGAGGCAGGCAGGTAGATCCCACAGTTCGGGGCAGGCAGGCAGATCCCACAGTTCGGGGCAGGCAGGCAGATCCCACAGCTCGGGGCAGGCAGGCAGATCCCACAGTTCGGGGCAGGCAGGCAGATCCCACAGTTTGAGGCACGCAGGCAGATCACACAGTTCGGGGCAGGCAGGCAGATCCCACAGTTCGGGGCAGGCAGGCAGATCCCACAGTTCGGGGCAGGCAGGCAGATCCCACAGTTCGGGGCGGCAGGCAGATCCCACAGTTTGAGACACGCAGGCAGGCAGATCCCACAGTTCAGGGCAGGCAGGCAGATCCCACAATTTGGGGCAGGCAGGCAGATCCCACAGTTCGGGGCAGGCAGGCAGATCCCACAGTTCGGGGCCGGCAGGCAGATCCCACAGTACGGGGCAGTCTGATCCCACAGTGTGGGGCAGGCAGGCAGATTACTCGTGGCGGGCTGCAGGGATCACGGGCAGGGCCGACTCACAGGCGGGAAAACAGAGGACTGGGCCAGTCGCAGCACCTGGGCAGATGTGGGGCACAACATTTGGGAAACGAGAGGAGGAAAATTCAGAAACCCCGCCAGGCAGCGGCAGCCCGTCTGGAGCAGCCCGATGGAAGCAACTGGAAGGAAGGAGCAAACCCCTGTCGGGCAGCGGCAGTCTGGCCTGAAACGTCCGATGTAAGCAATGGGCAGGAGGGGGCAGAACCAGCACTGGGCAGTTCCCACATTTCAGGGCAGGCAGGCAGGCAGATCCCACAGTTTGGGGCAGGCAGGCAGATTCCACAGTTCGGGGCAGGCAGGCAACTCCCACAGTTTGGGGCAGGCAGGCAGATCCGACAGTTCGGGGCAGGCAGGCAGATTACTCATGGCGGGCTGCAGGTATCACGGGCAGGACCGCCTCACCGACGGGAAAAGAGAGGCCTGGGCCAATCGCGGACACCTGGGCAGGTGCGGGGCAGAACCCTTGGGAAACAAGAGGAGGAAAAGGCAGAATACCCGCCAGGCAGCGGCAGCCCGTCTGGAGCAGCCCGACGGAAGCAACTGGATGGAAGGGGCAAACCCCATTCGGGCTGCGGCAGTCTGGCCTGATCCGTCCAATGTAAGCAATGGGCAGATGGGGGCAAAACCCCCGCGGGGCAGCAGCAGTCTTGCCAGACCCGCCTGACGGAAGCAACGGACAGGAAAGGGCAGAACTAGCGCCGGGCAGATCGCACAATTTGGGGCAGGCAGGCTGATCCCACAGTTCGGGGCAGGAAGGCAGATCCCACAGTTCGGGGCAGGAAGGCAGGCAGATCCCACAGTTCGGGGCAGGCAGGCAGATCGCACAGTTCGAGGCAGGCAGGCAGGCAGATCCCACAGTTCGAGGCAGGCAGGCAGATCCCACAGTTCGAGGCAGGCAGGCAGATCCCACAGTTCGAGGCAGGCAGGCAGATCCCACAGTTCAGGGCAGGCAGATCCCACAGTTCGAGGCAGGCAGGCAGATCCCACAGTTCCGGGCAGGCAGGCAGATCCCACCGTTTGGGGCAGGCAGGCAGATCCCACAGTTCGGGGCAGACAGGCAGAACCCACAGTTCGGGACAGACAGGCAGGCTGGCAGATCCCACAGTTCGGGGCAGGCAGGTAGATCCCACAGTTCGAGGCAGGCAGGCAGATCCCACAGATCGGGGCAGGCAGGAAGGCAGATCCCACAGTTCGGGGCAGGCAGGAAGGCAGATCCCACAGTTCGGGGCAGGCAGGCAGGCAGATCCCACAGTTCGGGGCAGGCAGGCAGATCCCACAGTTTGGGGCAGACAGGCAGATCCCACAGTTCCGGGCAGGCAGGAAGATTCCACAGTTCGGGGCAGGCAGGCAGATCCCACAGTTCGGGGCAGGCAGGCAGATCCCACAGTTTGGGGCAGACAGGCAGATCACACAGTTCGGGGCAGGCAGGCAGATCCCACAGTTCTGGGCAGGCAGGCAGATCCCACAGTGCGGGGCAGGCAGATCCCACAGTTCGGGGCTGGCAGGCAGATCCCACAGTTCGAGGCAGGCAGGCAGGCAGATCCCACAGTTCGGGGCACGCAGGCAGGCAGATCCCACAGTTCGGGGCAGGCTGGCAGATCCCACAGTTCGAGGCAGGCAAGCAGATCCCACAGTTCCGGGCAGGCTGGCAGGCAGGCAGATCCCACAGTTCAAGGCAGGCAGGCAGATCCCACAGTTTGGGGCAGGCAGGCAGATCCCACAGTTCAGGGCAGGCAAGCAGATCACACAGTTTGGGGCAGGCAGGCAGATTCCACCGTTCGGGGCAGGCAGGCAGATCCCACAGTTCGGGGCAGGGAGGCAGATCCCACAGTTCGAGGCAGGCAGGCAGATCCCACAGTTCGAGGGAGGCAGGCAGATCCCACAGTTCGAGGCAGGCAGATCCCACAGTTCGGGGCAGGCAGGCAGATCCCACAGTTCGAGGCAGGCAGGCAGGCAGGCAGATCCCACAGTTCGAGGCAGGCAGGCAGGCAGGCAGATCCCACAGTTCAAGGCAGGCAGGCAGAGCCCACAGTTTGGGGCAGGAAGGCAGATCCCACAGTTCAGGGCAGGCAGGCAGATCCCACAGTTTGGGGCAGGCAGGCAGATTCCACCGTTCGGGGCAGGCAGGCAGATCCCACAGTTCGGGACAGACAGGCAGGCTGGCAGATCCCACAGTTCGGGGCAGGCAGGCAGGCAGATCCCACAGTTTGGGGCAGGCAGGCAGGCAGATCACACAGTTCGGGGCAGGCAGGCAGATCCCACAGTTTGGGGCAGGCAGGCAGATCCCACAGTTTGGGGCAGGCAGGCAGATCCCACAGTTTGGGGCACGCAGGCAGGCAGATCCCACAGTTCAGGGCAGGCAGGCAGATCCCACAGTTCGGGGCAGGCAGGCAACTCCCACAGTTTGGGGCAGGCAGGCAACTCCCACAGTTTGGGGCAGGCAGGCAGGCAGGCAGATCCCACAGATCAGGGCAGGCAGGCAGGCAGATCCCACAGTTCGGGGCAGGCAGGCAACTCCCACAGTTTGGGGCAGGCAGGCAACTCCCACAGTTTGGGGCAGGCAGGCAGATTACTCATGGCGGGCTGCAGGTATCACGGGCAGGACCGCCTCACCGACGGGAAAAGAGAGGCCTGGGCCAATCGCGGACACCTGGGCAGGTGGGGGCAAAACCCCCGCCGGGCAGCGGCAGTCTGGCCTGACCCGTCCAATGTTAGCAATGGGCAGGTGGGGGCAAAACCCCCGCGGGGCAGCGGCAGTCTAGCCAGACCCACCTGACGGAAGCAACAGGTAGGAAAGGGCAGAACTAGCGCCGGGCAGATCGCACAATTTGGGGCAGGCAGGCTGATCCCACAGTTCGGGGCAGGACGGCAGGCAGATCCCACAGTTCAGGGCAGGCAGGCAGATCCCACAGTACGGGGCAGGCAGATCCCACCGTACGGGGCAGGCAGGCAGTCAGATCCCACAGTACGGGGCAGGCAGATCCCACAGTGTGGGGCAGGCAGGCAGATTACTCGTGGCGGGCTGCAGGGATCACGGGCAGGGCCGACTCACAGGCGGGAAAACAGAGGACTGGGCCAGTCGCAGCACCTGGGCAGATGTGGGGCACAACATTTGGGAAACGAGAGGAGGAAAATTCAGAAACCCCGCCAGGCAGCGGCAGCCCGTCTGGAGCAGCCCGATGGAAGCAACTGGAAGGAAGGAGCAAACCCCTGTCGGGCAGCGGCAGTCTGGCCTGAAACGTCCGATGTAAGCAATGGGCAGGAGGGGGCAGAACCAGCACTGGGCAGTTTCCACATTTCAGGGCAGGCAGGCAGGCAGATCCCACAGTTTGGGGCAGGCAGGCAGATCCCACAGTTTGGGGCAGGTAGGCAGATCCCACAGTTTGGGGCAGGCAGGCAGATCCCACAGTTTGGGGCAGGCAGGCAGATCCCACAGTTTGAGACACGCAGGCAGGCAGATCCCACAGTTCAGGGCAGGCAGGCAGATCCCACAGTTCGGGGCAGGCAGGCAACTCCCACAGTTTGGGGCAGGCAGGCAACTCCCACAGTTTGGGGCAGGCAGGCAGGCAGGCAGATCCCACAGATCAGGGCAGGCAGGCAGGCAGATCCCACAGTTCGGGGCAGGCAGGCAACTCCCACAGTTTGGGGCAGGCAGGCAACTCCCACAGTTCGGGGCAGGCAGGCAGATTACTCATGGCGGGCTGCAGGTATCACGGGCAGGACCGCCTCACCGACGGGAAAAGAGAGGCCTGGGCCAATCGCGGACACCTGGGCAGGTGGGGGCAAAACCCCCGCCGGGCAGCGGCAGTCTGGCCTGACCCGTCCAATGTAAGCAATGGGCAGGTGGGGGCAAAACCCCCGCGGGGCAGCGGCAGTCTAGCCAGACCCAACTGACGGAAGCAACAGGTAGGAAAGGGCAGAACTAGCGCCGGGCAGATCGCACAATTTGGGGCAGGCAGGCTGATCCCACAGTTCGGGGCAGGACGGCAGGCTGATCCCACAGTTCGGGGCAGGACGGCAGGCAGATCCCACAGTTCGGGGCAGGCAGGCAGATTCCACAGTTCAGGGCAGGCAGGCAGATCCCACAGTACGGGGCAGGCAGATCCCACCGTACGGGGCAGGCAGGCAGTCAGATCCCACAGTACGGGGCAGGCAGATCCCACAGTGTGGGGCAGGCAGGCAGATTACTCGTGGCGGGCTGCAGGGATCACGGGCAGAGCCGACTCACAGGCGGGAAAACAGAGGACTGGGCCAGTCGCAGCACCTGGGCAGATGTGGGGCACAACATTTGGGAAACGAGAGGAGGAAAATTCAGAAACCCCGCCAGGCAGCGGCAGCCCGTCTGGAGCAGCCCGATGGAAGCAACTGGAAGGAAGGAGCAAACCCCTGTCGGGCAGCGGCAGTCTGGCCTGAAACGTCCGATGTAAGCAATGGGCAGGAGGGGGCACAACCAGCACTGGGCAGTTCCCACATTTCAGGGCAGGCAGGCAGATTCCACAGTTCGGGGCAGGCAGGCAGATCCGACAGTTCGGGGCAGGCAGGCAGATTACTCATGGCGGGCTGCAGGTATCACGGGCAGGACCGCCTCACCGACGGGAAAAGAGAGGCCTGGGCCAATCGCAGACACCTGGGCAGGTGCGGGGCAGAACCCTTGGGAAACAAGAGGAGGAAAAGGCAGAATACCCGCCGGGCAGCGGCAGCGCGTCTGGAGCAGCCCGACGGAAGCAACTGGATGGAAGGGGCAAACCCCAGTCGGGCAGCGGCAGTCTGGCCTGATCCGTCCAATGTAAGCAATGGGCAGGTGGGGGCAAAACCCCCGCGGGGCAGCGGCAGTCTAGCCGGACCCACCTGACGGAAGCAACGGGTAGGAGGGGGCAAAACCCCCGCAGGGCAGCGGCAGTCTTGCCAGACCCGCCTGACGGAAGCAACGAACACGAAAGGGCAGAACTAGCGCCGGGTAGATCGCACAATTTGGGGCAGGCAGGCTGATCCCACAGTTCGGGGCAGGAAGGCAGGCAGATCCCACAGTTCGGGGCAGGAAGGCAGGCAGATCCCACAGTTTGGGGTAGGCAGGCAGGGAGATCCCACAGTTCGGGGTAGGCAGGCAGGGAGATCCCACAGTTCGGGGCAGGCAGGCAGATCCCACTGTTCGAGGCAGGCAGGCAGATCCCACAGTTCGGGGCAGGCAGGCAGATCCCACAGTTCGGGGCAGGCAGATCCCACAGTTCGAGGCAGGCAGGCAGATCCCACAGTTCCGGGCAGGCAGGCAGATCCCACAGTTCCGGGCAGGCAGGCAGATACCACAGTTCGGGTCAGGGAGGCATATCCCACAGTTTGGGACAGGCAGGCAGATCCCACAGTTCGGGGCAGGCTGGCAGGCAGGCAGATCCCACAGTTCAAGGCAGGCAGGCAGATCCCACAGTTTGGGGCAGGCAGGCAGATCCCACAGTTCAGGGCAGGCAGGCAGATCCCACAGTTTGGGGCAGGCAGGCAGATTCCACCGATCGGGGCAGGCAGGCAGATCCCACAGTTTGGGGCAGGCAGGCAGATCCCACAGTTCGAGGGAGGCAGGCAGATCCCACAGTTCGGGGCAGGCAGGCAGATCCCACAGTTCGGGGCAGGCAGGCAGATCCCACAGTTCGGGGCAGGCAGGCAGATCCCACAGTTCGAGGCAGGCAGGCAGGCAGGCAGATCCCACAGTTTGAGGCAGGCCGGCAGGCAGGCAGATCCCACAGTTCAAGGCAGGCAGGCAGAGCCCACAGTTTGGGGCAGGCAGACAGATCCCACAGTTCAGGGCAGGCAGGCAGATCCCACAGTTTGGGGCAGGCAGGCAGATTCCACCGTTCGGGGCAGGCAGGCAGATCCCACAGTTCGGGACAGACAGGCAGGCCGGCAGATCCCACAGTTCGGGACAGACAGGCAGGCCGGCAGATCCCACAGTTCGGGGCAGGCAGGCAGGCAGATCCCACAGTTTGGGGCAGGCAGACAGGCAGATCCCAGAGTTCGAGGCAGGCAGGCAGGCAGATCCCACAGTTCGGGGCAGGCAGATCCCACAGTTCGGAGCAGGCAGGCAGGCAGATCCCACACTTCGAGGCAGGCAGGCAGGCAGGCAGGCAGGCAGATCACACAGTTCGGGGCAGGCAGGCAGATCCCACAGTTCGGGGCAGGCAGGCAGATCCCACAGTTCGGGACAGGCAGGCAGGCAGATCCCACCATTCGGGGCAGGCAGGCAGATCCCACAGTTCGGGGCAGACAGGCAGATCCCACAGTTCGGGACAGACAGGCAGGCTGGAAGATCACACAATTCGGGGCAGGCAGGCCGATCCCACAGTTCGAGGCAGGCAGGCAGATCCCACAGTTCGGGGCAGGCAGGCAGATCCCACAGTTCGAGGCAGGTAGGCAGGCAGATCCCACAGTTCGAGGCAGGCAGGCAGGCAGATCCCACAGTTCGAGGCAGGCAGGCAGGTCCCACCGTTCGGGGCAGGCAGGCAGATCCCACAGTTCGGGGCAGACAGGCAGAACCCACAGTTCGGGACAGACAGGCAGGCTGGCAGATCCCACAGTTCGGGGCAGGCAGGCAGATCCCACAGTTCGAGGCAGGCAGGCAGATCCCACAGTTCGGGGCAGGCAGGCAGATCCCACAGTTCGGGGCAGGCAGGCAGATCCCACAGTTCGGGGCAGGCAGGCAGATCCCACAGTTCGGGGCAGGCAGGCAGATCCCACAGTTCGGGGCAGGCAGGCAGATTCCACAGTTCCGGGCAGGCAAGAAGATTCCACAGTTCGGGGCAGACAGGCAGATCCCACATGTTGGGGCAGACAGGCAGATCACACAGTTCGGAGCAGGCAGGCAGATCCCACAGTTCTGGGCAGGCAGGCAGATCCCACAGTTCCGGGCAGGCAGGCAGATACCACAGTTCGGGTCAGGGAGGCATATCCCACAGTTTGGGACAGGCAGGCAGATCCCACAGTTCGGGGCAGGCTGGCAGGCAGGCAGATCCCACAGTTCAAGGCAGGCAGGCAGATCCCACAGTTTGGGGCAGGCAGGCAGATCCCACAGTTCAGGGCAGGCAGGCAGATCCCACAGTTTGGGGCAGGCAGGCAGATTCCACCGATCGGGGCAGGCAGGCAGATCCCACAGTTTGGGGCAGGCAGGCAGATCCCACAGTTCGAGGGAGGCAGGCAGATCCCACAGTTCGGGGCAGGCAGGCAGATCCCACAGTTCGGGGCAGGCAGGCAGATCCCACAGTTCGGGGCAGGCAGGCAGATCCCACAGTTCGAGGCAGGCAGGCAGGCAGGCAGATCCCACAGTTTGAGGCAGGCCGGCAGGCAGGCAGATCCCACAGTTCAAGGCAGGCAGGCAGAGCCCACAGTTTGGGGCAGGCAGACAGATCCCACAGTTCAGGGCAGGCAGGCAGATCCCACAGTTTGGGGCAGGCAGGCAGATTCCACCGTTCGGGGCAGGCAGGCAGATCCCACAGTTCGGGACAGACAGGCAGGCCGGCAGATCCCACAGTTCGGGACAGACAGGCAGGCCGGCAGATCCCACAGTTCGGGGCAGGCAGGCAGGCAGATCCCACAGTTTGGGGCAGGCAGACAGGCAGATCCCAGAGTTCGAGGCAGGCAGGCAGGCAGGCAGGCAGATCACACAGTTCGGGGCAGGCAGGCAGATCCCACAGTTCGGGGCAGGCAGGCAGATCCCACAGTTCGGAGCAGGCAGGCAGGCAGATCCCACACTTCGAGGCAGGCAGGCAGGCAGGCAGGCAGATCACACAGTTCGGGGCAGGCAGGCAGATCCCACAGTTCGGGGCAGGCAGGCAGATCCCACAGTTCGGGACAGGCAGGCAGGCAGATCCCACCATTCGGGGCAGGCAGGCAGATCCCACAGTTCGGGGCAGACAGGCAGATCCCACAGTTCGGGACAGACAGGCAGGCTGGAAGATCACACAATTCGGGGCAGGCAGGCCGATCCCACAGTTCGAGGCAGGCAGGCAGATCCCACAGTTCGGGGCAGGCAGGCAGATCCCACAGTTCGAGGCAGGTAGGCAGGCAGATCCCACAGTTCGAGGCAGGCAGGCAGGCAGATCCCACAGTTCGAGGCAGGCAGGCAGGTCCCACCGTTCGGGGCAGGCAGGCAGATCCCACAGTTCGGGGCAGACAGGCAGAACCCACAGTTCGGGACAGACAGGCAGGCTGGCAGATCCCACAGTTCGGGGCAGGCAGGCAGATCCCACAGTTCGAGGCAGGCAGGCAGATCCCACAGTTCGGGGCAGGCAGGCAGATCCCACAGTTCGGGGCAGGCAGGCAGATCCCACAGTTCGGGGCAGGCAGGCAGATCCCACAGTTCGGGGCAGGCAGGCAGATCCCACAGTTCGGGGCAGGCAGGCAGATTCCACAGTTCCGGGCAGGCAAGAAGATTCCACAGTTCGGGGCAGACAGGCAGATCCCACATGTTGGGGCAGACAGGCAGATCACACAGTTCGGAGCAGGCAGGCAGATCCCACAGTTCTGGGCAGGCAGGCAGATCCCACAGTTCGGGGCAGGCAGATCCCACAGTTCGGGGCAGGCAGGCAGATCCCACAGTTCGAGGCAGGCAGGCAGGCAGATCCCACAGTTCGGGGCACGCAGGCAGGCAGATCCCACAGTTCGGGGCAGGCTGGCAGATCCCACAGTTCGGGGCAGACAGGCAGGTCCCACAGTTCAGGGCAGGCAGGCAGATCCCACAGTTCGGGTCAGGCAGGCAGATCCCACAGTTTGGGACAGGCACGCAGATCCCACAGTTCGAGGGAGGCAGGCAGATCCCACAGTTCGGGGCAGGAAGGCAGATCCCACAGTTCGAGGCAGGCAGGCAGGCAGATCCCACAGTTCGGGGCAGGCTGGCAGGCAGATCCCACAGTTCGAGGCAGGCAGGCAGGCAGATCCCACAGTTCGGGGCAGGCTGGCAGGCAGATCCCACAGTTCGGGGCAGGCAGGCAGGCAGATCCCACAGATCGGGGCAGGCAGGCAGATCGCACAGTTCGGGGCAGGAAGGCAGATCCTACAGTTCGGGGCCGGCAGATCCCACAGTTCGGGGCTGGCAGGCAGATCCCACAGTTCGGGGCAGGGAGGCAGATCCCACAGTTCGAGGCAGGCAGGCAGATCTCACAGTTCGAGGTAGGCAGGCAGAACCCACAGTTCGAGGCAGGCAGATCCCACAGTTCGGGGCAGGCAGGCAGATCCCACAGTTCGGGGCAGGCAGGCAGGCAGGCAGATCCCACAGTTCGAGGCAGGCAGGCAGATCCCACAGTTCAAGGCAGGCAGGCAGATCCCACAGTTTGGGCCAGGCAGGCAGATCCCACAGTTCAGGGCAGGCAGGTAGATCCCACAGTTTGGGGCAGGCAGGCAGATTACACGGTTCGGGGCAGGCAGGCAGATCCCACAGTTCGGGGCAGGGAGGCAGATCCCACAGTTCGAGGCAGGCAAATCCCACAGTTCGGGGCAGGCAGGCAGATCCCACAGTTCGGGGCAGGCAGGCAGATCACACAGTTCGAGGCAGGCAGGCAGGCAGGCAGATCCCACAGTTCGAGGCAGGCAGGCAGGCAGGCAGATCCCACAGTTCGGGGCAGGCAGGCAGATCCCACAGTTCGAGGCAGGCAGGCAGATCCCACAGTTCGGGGCAGGCAGGCAGATCCCACAGTTCGGGGCAGGCAGGCAGATCCCACAGTTCGGGGCAGGCAGGCAGATCCCACAGTTCGGGGCAGGCAGGCAGATCCCACAGTTCGGGGCAGGCAGGCAGATTCCACAGTTCCGGGCAGGCAAGAAGATTCCACAGTTCGGGGCAGACAGGCAGATCCCACATGTTGGGGCAGACAGGCAGATCACACAGTTCGGAGCAGGCAGGCAGATCCCACAGTTCTGGGCAGGCAGGCAGATCCCACAGTTCGGGGCAGGCAGATCCCACAGTTCGGGGCAGGCAGGCAGATCCCACAGTTCGAGGCAGGCAGGCAGGCAGATCCCACAGTTCGGGGCACGCAGGCAGGCAGATCCCACAGTTCGGGGCAGGCTGGCAGATCCCACAGTTCGGGGCAGACAGGCAGGTCCCACAGTTCAGGGCAGGCAGGCAGATCCCACAGTTCGGGTCAGGCAGGCAGATCCCACAGTTTGGGACAGGCACGCAGATCCCACAGTTCGAGGGAGGCAGGCAGATCCCACAGTTCGGGGCAGGAAGGCAGATCCCACAGTTCGAGGCAGGCAGGCAGGCAGATCCCACAGTTCGGGGCAGGCTGGCAGGCAGATCCCACAGTTCGAGGCAGGCAGGCAGGCAGATCCCACAGTTCGGGGCAGGCTGGCAGGCAGATCCCACAGTTCGGGGCAGGCAGGCAGGCAGATCCCACAGATCGGGGCAGGCAGGCAGATCGCACAGTTCGGGGCAGGAAGGCAGATCCTACAGTTCGGGGCCGGCAGATCCCACAGTTCGGGGCTGGCAGGCAGATCCCACAGTTCGGGGCAGGGAGGCAGATCCCACAGTTCGAGGCAGGCAGGCAGATCTCACAGTTCGAGGTAGGCAGGCAGAACCCACAGTTCGAGGCAGGCAGATCCCACAGTTCGGGGCAGGCAGGCAGATCCCACAGTTCGGGGCAGGCAGGCAGGCAGGCAGATCCCACAGTTCGAGGCAGGCAGGCAGATCCCACAGTTCAAGGCAGGCAGGCAGATCCCACAGTTTGGGCCAGGCAGGCAGATCCCACAGTTCAGGGCAGGCAGGTAGATCCCACAGTTTGGGGCAGGCAGGCAGATTACACGGTTCGGGGCAGGCAGGCAGATCCCACAGTTCGGGGCAGGGAGGCAGATCCCACAGTTCGAGGCAGGCAAATCCCACAGTTCGGGGCAGGCAGGCAGATCCCACAGTTCGGGGCAGGCAGGCAGATCACACAGTTCGAGGCAGGCAGGCAGGCAGGCAGATCCCACAGTTCGAGGCAGGCAGGCAGGCAGGCAGATCCCACAGTTCAAGGCAGGCAGGCAGATCCCACAGTTTGGGGCAGGCAGGCTGATCCCACAGTTCGGGGCAGGCAGGCAGGCAGGCAGGCAGATCCCACAGTTCGAGGCAGGCAGGCAGGCAGGCAGATCCCACAGTTCAAGGCAGGCAGGCAGATCCCACAGTTTGGGGCAGGCAGGCAGATCCCACAGTTCGGGGCAGGCAGGCAGATCCCACAGTTCGGGGCAGGCAGGCAGATCCCACAGTTCGGGGCAGGCAGGCAGATCCCACAGTTTGGGGCAGACAGGCAGATCCCACAGTTCGGGGCAGGCAGGCAGAACCCACAGTTTGGGGCAGCCAGGCAGATCCCACAGTTCGGGGCAGACAGTTCCCACAGTTCCGGGCAGGCAGGCAGATCCCACAGTTCGAGGCAGGCAGGCTGATCTCACAGTTTGGGGCAGGCAGGCAGATCCCACAGTTCAGGGCAGGCAGGCAGATCCCACAGTTCAGGGCAGATAGGCAGGCAGCTCCCACATTTCGGGGCAGACAGGCAGATCCCACAGTTCAGTGCAGGCAGGCAGATCCCACAGTTTGGTACAGGCAGGCAGATCCCACAGTTCGGGGCAGGCATGCAGGCAGATCCCACAGTTCGGGGCAGGAAGGCAGATCCCACAGTTCGGGGCAGGCAGGAAGGCAGATCCCACAGTTCGGGGCAGGAAGGCAGATCCCACAGTTCGAGGTAGGCAGGCAGGCAGATCCCACAGTTCGGGGCAGGCAGGCAGGCAGATCCCACAGTTTGGGACAGGCAGGCAGATCCCACAGTTCGGGGCAGGCAGGCAGATCCCACAGTTTGGGGCAGACAGGCAGATCCCACAGTTCGAGGCAGGCTGGCAGATCCCACAGTTCGGGGCAGGAAGGCGGATCCCACAGTTCGGGGCAGGCAGGCAGATCCCACAGTTCGGGGCAGGCAGGCAGAACCCACAGTATGGGGCAGCCAGGCAGATCCCACAGTTCGGGGCAGACAGTTCCCACAGTTCCGGGCAGGCAGGCAGATCCCACAGTTCGAGGCAGGCAGGCAGATCTCACAGTTTGGGGCAGGCAGGCAGATCCCACAGTTCAGGGCAGGCAGGCAGATCCCACAGTTCAGGGCAGATAGGCAGGCATCTCCCACATTTCGGGGCAGACAGGCAGATCCCACAGTTCAGGGCAGGCAGGCAGATCCCACAGTTTGGTACAGGCAGGCAGATCCCACAGTTCGGGGCAGGCATGCAGGCAGATCCCACAGTTCGGGGCAGGCAGGCAGATCCCTCAGTTCGGTGCAGGCAGGATGATCCCACAGTTCGGGGCAGGCAGGAAGGCAGATCCCACAGTTCGGGGCAGGCAGGAAGGCAGATCCCACAGTTCGGGGCAGGAAGGCAGATCCCACAGTTCGAGGTAGGCAGGCAGGCAGATCCCACAGTTCGGGGCAGGCAGGCAGGCAGATCCCACAGTTTGGGACAGGCAGGCAGATCCCACAGTTCGGGGCAGGCATGCGGGCAGATCCCACAGTTCGGGGCTGGCAGGCTGATCCCACAGTTCGGGGCAGGCAGGCAGGCAGATCCCACAGTTCGGTGCAGGCAGGCTGATCCCACAGTTCGGGGCAGGCAGGAAGGCAGATCCCACAGTTCGGGGCAGGCAGGCAGGCTGATCCCAAAGTTTGGGGCAGGCAGGCAGATCCCACAGTTCGGAGCAGGCAGGCAGGCAGATCCCTCACATCAAGGCAGGCAGGCAGGCAGATCCCACAGTTCGGGGCAGGCAGGCAGATCCCACAGTTCGGGGCAGGCAGGCAGATCACACAGTTCGGGGCAGGCAGGCAGATCCCACAGTTCGGGACAGGCAGGCAGGCAGATCCCACCATTCGGGGCAGGCAGGCAGATCCCACAGTTCGGGACAGACAGGCAGGCTGGCAGATCCCACAGTTCGGGGCAGGCAGGCAGGCAGATCCCACAGTTCGAGGCAGGAAGGCAGATCCCACAGTTCGGGACAGACAGGCAGGCAGATCCCACAGTTCGGGACAGACAGGCAGGCAGATCCCACATTTCGAGGCAGGCAGGCAGATTCCACAGTTCCGGGCAGGCAAGAAGATTTCACAGTTCGGGGCAGGCAGGCAGATCCCACATGTTGGGGCAGACAGGCAGATCACACAGTTCGGAGCAGGCAGGCAGATCCCACAGTTCGGGGCAGGCAGGCAGATCCCACAGTTCGGGGCAGGCAGGCAGATCCCACAGTTCGGGGCAGGCAGGCAGATCCCACAGTTTGAGGCACGCAGGCAGATCCCACAATTTGGGGCAGGCAGGCAGATCCCACAGTTCCGGGCAGGCAGGCAGACACCACAGTTCGGGTCAGGGAGGCATATCCCACAGTTTGGGACAGGCAGGCAGATCCCACATTTCGGGGCAGACAGGCAGATCCCACAGTTCGGGTCAGGCAGGCAGATCCCACAGTTTGGGACAGGCACGCAGATCCCACAGTTCGAGGGAGGCAGGCAGATCCCACAGTTCGGGGCAGGAAGGCAGATCCCACAGTTCGAGGCAGGCAGGCAGGCAGATCCCACAGTTCGGGGCAGGCTGGCAGGCAGATCCCACAGTTCGAGGCAGGCAGGCAGGCAGATCCCACAGTTCGGGGCAGGCTGGCAGGCAGATCCCACAGTTCGGGGCAGGCAGGCAGGCAGATCCCACAGATCGGGGCAGGCAGGCAGATCGCACAGTTCGGGGCAGGAAGGCAGATCCTACAGTTCGGGGCCGGCAGATCCCACAGTTCGGGGCTGGCAGGCAGATCCCACAGTTCGGGGCAGGGAGGCAGATCCCACAGTTCGAGGCAGGCAGGCAGATCTCACAGTTCGAGGTAGGCAGGCAGAACCCACAGTTCGAGGCAGGCAGATCCCACAGTTCGGGGCAGGCAGGCAGATCCCACAGTTCGGGGCAGGCAGGCAGGCAGGCAGATCCCACAGTTCGAGGCAGGCAGGCAGATCCCACAGTTAAAGGCAGGCAGGCAGATCCCACAGTTTGGGCCAGGCAGGCAGATCCCACAGTTCAGGGCAGGCAGGTAGATCCCACAGTTTGGGGCAGGCAGGCAGATTACACGGTTCGGGGCAGGCAGGCAGATCCCACAGTTCGGGGCAGGGAGGCAGATCCCACAGTTCGAGGCAGGCAAATCCCACAGTTCGGGGCAGGCAGGCAGATCCCACAGTTCGGGGCAGGCAGGCAGATCACACAGTTCGAGGCAGGCAGGCAGGCAGGCAGATCCCACAGTTCGAGGCAGGCAGGCAGGCAGGCAGATCCCACAGTTCAAGGCAGGCAGGCAGATCCCACAGTTTGGGGCAGGCAGGCTGATCCCACAGTTCGGGGCAGGCAGGCAGATCCCACAGTTCGGGGCAGGCAGGCAGGCAGGCAGGCAGATCCCACAGTTCGAGGCAGGCAGGCAGGCAGGCAGATCCCACAGTTCAAGGCAGGCAGGCAGATCCCACAGTTTGGGGCAGGCAGGCAGATCCCACAGTTCGGGGCAGGCAGGCAGATCCCACAGTTCGGGGCAGGCAGGCAGATCCCACAGTTCGGGGCAGGCAGGCAGATCCCACAGTTTGGGGCAGACAGGCAGATCCCACAGTTCGGGGCAGACAGTTCCCACAGTTCCGGGCAGGCAGGCAGATCCCACAGTTCGAGGCAGGCAGGCTGATCTCACAGTTTGGGGCAGGCAGGCAGATCCCACAGTTCAGGGCAGGCAGGCAGATCCCACAGTTCAGGGCAGATAGGCAGGCAGCTCCCACATTTCGGGGCAGACAGGCAGATCCCACAGTTCAGTGCAGGCAGGCAGATCCCAGTTTGGTACAGGCAGGCAGATCCCACAGTTCGGGGCAGGCATGCAGGCAGATCCCACAGTTCGGGGCAGGAAGGCAGATCCCACAGTTCGGGGCAGGCAGGAAGGCAGATCCCACAGTTCGGGGCAGGAAGGCAGATCCCACAGTTCGAGGTAGGCAGGCAGGCAGATCCCACAGTTCGGGGCAGGCAGGCAGGCAGATCCCACAGTTTGGGACAGGCAGGCAGATCCCACAGTTCGGGGCAGGCAGGCAGATCCCACAGTTTGGGGCAGATCCCACAGTTCGAGGCAGGCTGGCAGATCCCACAGTTCGGGGCAGGAAGGCGGATCCCACAGTTCGGGGCAGGCAGGCAGATCCCACAGTTCGGGGCAGGCAGGCAGAACCCACAGTATGGGGCACCCAGGCAGATCCCACAGTTCGGGGCAGACAGTTCCCACAGTTCCGGGCAGGCAGGCAGATCCCACAGTTCGAGGCAGGCAGGCAGATCTCACAGTTTGGGGCAGGCAGGCAGATCCCACAGTTCAGGGCAGGCAGGCAGATCCCACAGTTCAGGGCAGATAGGCAGGCATCTCCCACATTTCGGGGCAGACAGGCAGATCCCACAGTTCAGGGCAGGCAGGCAGATCCCACAGTTTGGTACAGGCAGGCAGATCCCACAGTTCGGGGCAGGCATGCAGGCAGATCCCACAGTTCGGGGCAGGCAGGCAGATCCCTCAGTTCGGTGCAGGCAGGATGATCCCACAGATCGGGGCAGGCAGGAAGGCAGATCCCACAGTTCGGGGCAGGCAGGAAGGCAGATCCCACAGTTCGGGGCAGGAAGGCAGATCCCACAGTTCGAGGTAGGCAGGCAGGCAGATCCCACAGTTCGGGGCAGGCAGGCAGGCAGATCCCACAGTTTGGGACAGGCAGGCAGATCCCACAGTTCTGGGCAGGCATGCGGGCAGATCCCACAGTTCGGGGCTGGCAGGCTGATCCCACAGTTCGGGGCAGGCAGGCAGGCAGATCCCACAGTTCGGTGCAGGCAGGCTGATCCCACAGTTCGGGGCAGGCAGGAAGGCAGATCCCACAGTTCGGGGCAGGCAGGAAGGCAGATCCCACAGTTCGGGGCAGACAGGCAGATCCCACAGATTGGGACTGACAGGCAGATCCCACAGTTCGAGGCAGGCAGGCAGGCTGATCCCAAAGTTTGGGGCAGGCAGGCAGATCCCACAGTTCGGAGCAGGCAGGCAGGCAGATCCCTCACATCAAGGCAGGCAGGCAGGCAGATCCCACAGTTCGGGGCAGGCAGGCAGATCCCACAGTTCGGGGCAGGCAGGCAGATCCCACAGTTCGGGGCAGGCAGGCAGATCACACAGTTCGGGGCAGGCAGGCAGATCCCACAGTTCGGGACAGGCAGGCAGGCAGATCCCACCATTCGGGGCAGGCAGGCAGATCCCACAGTTCGGGACAGACAGGCAGGCTGGCAGATCCCACAGTTCGGGGCAGGCAGGCAGGCAGATCCCACAGTTCGAGGCAGGAAGGCAGATCCCACAGTTCGGGACAGACAGGCAGGCAGATCCCACAGTTCGGGACAGACAGGCAGGCAGATCCCACAGTTCGAGGCAGGCAGGCAGATTCCACAGTTCCGGGCAGGCAAGAAGATTTCACAGTTCGGGGCAGGCAGGCAGATCCCACATGTTGGGGCAGACAGGCAGATCACACAGTTCGGAGCAGGCAGGCAGATCCCACAGTTCTGGGCAGGCAGGCAGATCCCACAGTTCGGGGCAGGCAGATCCCACAGTTCGGGGCAGGCAGGCAGATCCCACATTTCGAGGCAGGAAGGCAGGCAGATCCCACAGTTCGGGGCACGCAGGCAGGCAGATCCCACAGTTTGGGGCAGGCTGGCAGATCCCACAGTTCGGGGCAGACAGGCAGGTCCCACAGTTCAGGGCAGGCAGGCAGATCTCACAGTTCGGGGCAGGCAGGCAGATTCCACAGTTCGAGGCAGGCAGGCAGATCCCACAGTTCGGGGCAGGCAGGCAGATCCCACAGTTCGGGGCAGGCAGGCAGATCCCACAGTTCGGGGCAGGCAGGCAGGCAGATCCCACAGTTTGGGACAGGCAGGCAGATCCCACAGTTCGGGGCAGGCATGCGGGCAGATCCCACAGTTCGGGGCAGGCAGGCAGATCCCACAGTTCGGTGCAGGCAGGCTGGTCCCACAGTTCGGGGCAGGCAGGAAGGCAGATCCCACAGTTCGGGGCAGGCAGGAAGGCAGATCCCACAGTTCGGGGCAGACAGGCAGATCCCACAGATTGGGACTGACAGGCAGATCCCACAGTTCGAGGCAGGCAGGCAGGCTGATCCCAAAGTTTGGGGCAGGCAGGCAGATCCCACAGTTCGGAGCAGGCAGGCAGGCAGATCCCTCACATCGAGGCAGGCAGGCAGGCAGATCCCACAGTTCGGGGCAGGCAGGCAGATCCCACAGTTCGGGGCAGGCAGGCAGATCACACAGTTCGGGGCAGGCAGGCAGATCCCACAGTTCGGGACAGGCAGGCAGGCAGATCCCACCATTCGGGGCAGGCAGGCAGATCCCACAGTTCGGGACAGACAGGCAGGCTGGCAGATCCCACAGTTCGGGGCAGGCAGGCAGGCAGATCCCACAGTTCGAGGCAGGAAGGCAGATCCCACAGTTCGAGGTAGGCAGGCAGGCAGATCCCACAGTTCGGGGCAGGCAGGCAGGCAGATCCCACAGTTTGGGACAGGCAGGCAGATCCCACAGTTCGGGGCAGGCATGCGGGCAGATCCCACAGTTCGGGGCTGGCAGGCTGATCCCACAGTTCGGGGCAGGCAGGCAGGCAGATCCCACAGTTCGGTGCAGGCAGGCTGATCCCACAGTTCGGGGCAGGCAGGAAGGCAGATCCCACAGTTCGGGGCAGGCAGGAAGGCAGATCCCACAGTTCGGGGCAGACAGGCAGATCCCACAGATTGGGACTGACAGGCAGATCCCACAGTTCGAGGCAGGCAGGCAGGCTGATCCCAAAGTTTGGGGCAGGCAGGCAGATCCCACAGTTCGGAGCAGGCAGGCAGGCAGATCCCTCACATCAAGGCAGGCAGGCAGGCAGATCCCACAGTTCGGGGCAGGCAGGCAGATCCCACAGTTCGGGGCAGGCAGGCAGATCCCACAGTTCGGGGCAGGCAGGCAGATCACACAGTTCGGGGCAGGCAGGCAGATCCCACAGTTCGGGACAGGCAGGCAGGCAGATCCCACCATTCGGGGCAGGCAGGCAGATCCCACAGTTCGGGACAGACAGGCAGGCTGGCAGATCCCACAGTTCGGGGCAGGCAGGCAGGCAGATCCCACAGTTCGAGGCAGGAAGGCAGATCCCACAGTTCGGGACAGACAGGCAGGCAGATCCCACAGTTCGGGACAGACAGGCAGGCAGATCCCACAGTTCGAGGCAGGCTGGCAGATTCCACAGTTCCGGGCAGGCAAGAAGATTTCACAGTTCGGGGCAGGCAGGCAGATCCCACATGTTGGGGCAGACAGGCAGATCACACAGTTCGGAGCAGGCAGGCAGATCCCACAGTTCTGGGCAGGCAGGCAGATCCCACAGTTCGGGACAGGCAGGCAGGCAGATCCCACCATTCGGGGCAGGCAGGCAGATCCCACAGTTCGGGACAGACAGGCAGGCTGGCAGATCCCACAGTTCGGGGCAGGCAGGCAGGCAGATCCCACAGTTCGAGGCAGGAAGGCAGATCCCACAGTTCGAGGTAGGCAGGCAGGCAGATCCCACAGTTCGGGGCAGGCAGGCAGGCAGATCCCACAGTTTGGGACAGGCAGGCAGATCCCACAGTTCGGGGCAGGCATGCGGGCAGATCCCACAGTTCGGGGCTGGCAGGCTGATCCCACAGTTCGGGGCAGGCAGGCAGGCAGATCCCACAGTTCGGTGCAGGCAGGCTGATCCCACAGTTCGGGGCAGGCAGGAAGGCAGATCCCACAGTTCGGGGCAGGCAGGAAGGCAGATCCCACAGTTCGGGGCAGACAGGCAGATCCCACAGATTGGGACTGACAGGCAGATCCCACAGTTCGAGGCAGGCAGGCAGGCTGATCCCAAAGTTTGGGGCAGGCAGGCAGATCCCACAGTTCGGAGCAGGCAGGCAGGCAGATCCCTCACATCAAGGCAGGCAGGCAGGCAGATCCCACAGTTCGGGGCAGGCAGGCAGATCCCACAGTTCGGGGCAGGCAGGCAGATCCCACAGTTCGAGGCAGGCAGGCAGATCACACAGTTCGGGGCAGGCAGGCAGATCCCACAGTTCGGGACAGGCAGGCAGGCAGATCCCACCATTCGGGGCAGGCAGGCAGATCCCACAGTTCGGGGCAGGCATGCGGGCAGATCCCACAGTTCGGGGCTGGCAGGCTGATCCCACAGTTCGGGGCAGGCAGGCAGGCAGATCCCACAGTTCGGTGCAGGCAGGCTGATCCCACAGTTCGGGGCAGGCAGGAAGGCAGATCCCACAGTTCGGGGCAGGCAGGAAGGCAGATCCCACAGTTCGGGGCAGACAGGCAGATCCCACAGATTGGGACTGACAGGCAGATCCCACAGTTCGAGGCAGGCAGGCAGGCTGATCCCAAAGTTTGGGGCAGGCAGGCAGATCCCACAGTTCGGAGCAGGCAGGCAGGCAGATCCCTCACATCAAGGCAGGCAGGCAGGCAGATCCCACAGTTCGGGGCAGGCAGGCAGATCCCACAGTTCGGGGCAGGCAGGCAGATCCCACAGTTCGGGGCAGGCAGGCAGATCACACAGTTCGGGGCAGGCAGGCAGATCCCACAGTTCGGGACAGGCAGGCAGGCAGATCCCACCATTCGGGGCAGGCAGGCAGATCCCACAGTTCGGGACAGACAGGCAGGCTGGCAGATCCCACAGTTCGGGGCAGGCAGGCAGGCAGATCCCACAGTTCGAGGCAGGAAGGCAGATCCCACAGTTCGGGACAGACAGGCAGGCAGATCCCACAGTTCGGGACAGACAGGCAGGCAGATCCCACAGTTCGAGGCAGGCAGGCAGATTCCACAGTTCCGGGCAGGCAAGAAGATTTCACAGTTCGGGGCAGGCAGGCAGATCCCACATGTTGGGGCAGACAGGCAGATCACACAGTTCGGAGCAGGCAGGCAGATCCCACAGTTCTGGGCAGGCAGGCAGATCCCACAGTTCGGGGCAGGCAGATCCCACAGTTCAGGGCAGGCAGGCAGATCCCACAGTTCGAGGCAGGCAGGCAGGCAGATCCCACAGTTCGGGGCACGCAGGCAGGCAGATCCCACAGTTTGGGGCAGGCTGGCAGATCCCACAGTTCGGGGCAGACAGGCAGGTCCCACAGTTCAGGGCAGGCAGGCAGATCTCACAGTTCGGGGCAGGCAGGCAGATTCCACAGTTCGAGGCAGGCAGGCAGATCCCACAGTTCGGGGCAGGCAGGCAGATCCCACAGTTCGGGGCAGGCAGGCAGATCCCACAGTTCGGGGCAGGCAGGCAGGCAGATCCCACAGTTTGGGACAGGCAGGCAGATCCCACAGTTCGGGGCAGGCATGCGGGCAGATCCCACAGTTCGGGGCAGGCAGGCAGATCCCACAGTTCGGTGCAGGCAGGCTGGTCCCACAGTTCGGGGCAGGCAGGAAGGCAGATCCCACAGTTCGGGGCAGGCAGGAAGGCAGATCCCACAGTTCGGGGCAGACAGGCAGATCCCACAGATTGGGACTGACAGGCAGATCCCACAGTTCGAGGCAGGCAGGCAGGCTGATCCCAAAGTTTGGGGCAGGCAGGCAGATCCCACAGTTCGGAGCAGGCAGGCAGGCAGATCCCTCACATCGAGGCAGGCAGGCAGGCAGATCCCACAGTTCGGGGCAGGCAGGCAGATCCCACAGTTCGGGGCAGGCAGGCAGATCACACAGTTCGGGGCAGGCAGGCAGATCCCACAGTTCGGGACAGGCAGGCAGGCAGATCCCACCATTCGGGGCAGGCAGGCATATCCCACAGTTCGGGACAGACAGGCAGGCTGGCAGATCCCACAGTTCGGGGCAGGCAGGCAGGCAGATCCCACAGTTCGAGGCAGGAAGGCAGATCCCACAGTTCGAGGTAGGCAGGCAGGCAGATCCCACAGTTCGGGGCAGGCAGGCAGGCAGATCCCACAGTTTGGGACAGGCAGGCAGATCCCACAGTTCGGGGCAGGCATGCGGGCAGATCCCACAGTTCGGGGCTGGCAGGCTGATCCCACAGTTCGGGGCAGGCAGGCAGGCAGATCCCACAGTTCGGTGCAGGCAGGCTGATCCCACAGTTCGGGGCAGGCAGGAAGGCAGATCCCACAGTTCGGGGCAGACAGGCAGATCCCACAGATTGGGACTGACAGGCAGATCCCACAGTTCGAGGCAGGCAGGCAGGCTGATCCCAAAGTTTGGGGCAGGCAGGCAGATCCCACAGTTCGGAGCAGGCAGGCAGGCAGATCCCTCACATCAAGGCAGGCAGGCAGGCAGATCCCACAGTTCGGGGCAGGCAGGCAGATCCCACAGTTCGGGACAGGCAGGCAGGCAGATCCCACCATTCGGGGCAGGCAGGCAGATCCCACAGTTCGGGACAGACAGGCAGGCTGGCAGATCCCACAGTTCGGGGCAGGCAGGCAGGCAGATCCCACAGTTCGAGGCAGGAAGGCAGATCCCACAGTTCGGGACAGACAGGCAGGCAGATCCCACAGTTCGGGACAGACAGGCAGGCAGATCCCACAGTTCGAGGTAGGCAGGCAGATTCCACAGTTCCGGGCAGGCAAGAAGATTTCACAGTTCGGGGCAGGCAGGCAGATCCCACATGTTGGGGCAGACAGGCAGATCACACAGTTCGGAGCAGGCAGGCAGATCCCACAGTTCTGGGCAGGCAGGCAGATCCCACAGTTCGGGACAGGCAGGCAGGCAGATCCCACCATTCGGGGCAGGCAGGCAGATCCCACAGTTCGGGACAGACAGGCAGGCTGGCAGATCCCACAGTTCGGGGCAGGCAGGCAGGCAGATCCCACAGTTCGAGGCAGGAAGGCAGATCCCACAGTTCGAGGTAGGCAGGCAGGCAGATCCCACAGTTCGGGGCAGGCAGGCAGGCAGATCCCACAGTTTGGGACAGGCAGGCAGATCCCACAGTTCGGGGCAGGCATGCGGGCAGATCCCACAGTTCGGGGCTGGCAGGCTGATCCCACAGTTCGGGGCAGGCAGGCAGACAGATCCCACAGTTCGGTGCAGGCAGGCTGATCCCACAGTTCGGGGCAGGCAGGAAGGCAGATCCCACAGTTCGGGGCAGGCAGGAAGGCAGATCCCACAGTTCGGGGCAGACAGGCAGATCCCACAGATTGGGACTGACAGGCAGATCCCACAGTTCGAGGCAGGCAGGCAGGCTGATCCCAAAGTTTGGGGCAGGCAGGCAGATCCCACAGTTCGGAGCAGGCAGGCAGGCAGATCCCTCACATCAAGGCAGGCAGGCAGGCAGATCCCACAGTTCGGGGCAGGCAGGCAGATCCCACAGTTCGGGGCAGGCAGGCAGATCCCACAGTTCGGGGCAGGCAGGCAGATCACACAGTTCGGGGCAGGCAGGCAGATCCCACAGTTCGGGACAGGCAGGCAGGCAGATCCCACCATTCGGGGCAGGCAGGCAGATCCCACAGTTCGGGACAGACAGGCAGGCTGGCAGATCCCACAGTTCGGGGCAGGCAGGCAGGCAGATCCCACAGTTCGAGGCAGGAAGGCAGATCCCACAGTTCGGGACAGACAGGCAGGCAGATCCCACAGTTCGGGACAGACAGGCAGGCAGATCCCACAGTTCGAGGCAGGCAGGCAGATTCCACAGTTCCGGGCAGGCAAGAAGATTTCACAGTTCGGGGCAGGCAGGCAGATCCCACATGTTGGGGCAGACAGGCAGATCACACAGTTCGGAGCAGGCAGGCAGATCCCACAGTTCTGGGCAGGCAGGCAGATCCCACAGTTCGGGGCAGGCAGATCCCACAGTTCGGGGCAGGCAGGCAGATCCCACAGTTCGAGGCAGGCAGGCAGGCAGATCCCACAGTTCGGGGCACGCAGGCAGGCAGATCCCACAGTTTGGGGCAGGCTGGCAGATCCCACAGTTCGGGGCAGACAGGCAGGTCCCACAGTTCAGGGCAGGCAGGCAGATCTCACAGTTCGGGGCAGGCAGGCAGATTCCACAGTTCGAGGCAGGCAGGCAGATCCCACAGTTCGGGGCAGGCAGGCAGATCCCACAGTTCGGGGCAGGCAGGCAGATCCCACAGTTCGGGGCAGGCAGGCAGGCAGATCCCACAGTTTGGGACAGGCAGGCAGATCCCACAGTTCGGGGCAGGCATGCGGGCAGATCCCACAGTTCGGGGCAGGCAGGCAGATCCCACAGTTCGGTGCAGGCAGGCTGATCCCACAGTTCGGGGCAGGCAGGAAGGCAGATCCCACAGTTCGGGGCAGGCAGGAAGGCAGATCCCACAGTTCGGGGCAGACAGGCAGATCCCACAGATTGGGACTGACAGGCAGATCCCACAGTTCGAGGCAGGCAGGCAGGCTGATCCCAAAGTTTGGGGCAGGCAGGCAGATCCCACAGTTCGGAGCAGGCAGGCAGGCAGATCCCTCACATCGAGGCAGGCAGGCAGGCAGATCCCACAGTTCGGGGCAGGCAGGCAGATCCCACAGTTCGGGGCAGGCAGGCAGATCACACAGTTCGGGGCAGGCAGGCAGATCCCACAGTTCGGGACAGGCAGGCAGGCAGATCCCACCATTCGGGGCAGGCAGGCAGATCCCACAGTTCGGGACAGACAGGCAGGCTGGCAGATCCCACAGTTCGGAGCAGGCAGGCAGGCAGATCCCACAGTTCGAGGCAGGCAGGCAGATCCCACAGTTCGGGACAGACAGGCAGGCAGATCCCACAGTTCGGGACAGACAGGCAGGCAGATCCCACAGTTCGAGGCAGGCAGGCAGATTCCACAGTTCCGGGCAGGCAAGAAGATTCCACAGTTCGGGGCAGGCAGGCAGATCCCACATGTTGGGGCAGACAGGCAGATCACACAGTTCGGAGCAGGCAGGCAGATCCCACAGTTCTGGGCAGGCAGGCAGATCCCACAGTTCGGGGCAGGCAGATCCCACAGTTCGGGGCAGGCAGGCAGATCCCACAGTTCGAGGCAGGCAGGCAGGCAGATCCCACAGTTAGGGGCACGCAGGCAGGCAGATCCCACAGTTCGGGGCAGGCTGGCAGATCCCACAGTTCGGGGCAGACAGGCAGGTCCCACAGTTCAGGGCAGGCAGGCAGATCTCACAGTTCGGGGCAGGCAGGCAGATTCCACAGTTCGAGGCAGGCAGGCAGATCCCACAGTTCGGGGCAGGCAGGCAGATCCCACAGTTCGGGGCAGGCAGGCAGGCAGATCCCTCACATCGAGGCAGGCAGGCAGGCAGATCCCACAGTTCGGGGCAGGCAGGCAGATCCCACAGTTCGGGGCAGGCAGGCAGATCCCAAAGTTTGAGGCACGCAGGCAGATCCCACAATTTGGGGCAGGCAGGCAGATCCCACAGTTCCGGGCAGGCAGGCAGACACCACAGTTCGGGTCAGGGAGGCATATCCCACAGTTTGGGACAGGCAGGCAGATCCCACATTTCGGGGCAGACAGGCAGATCCCACAGTTCGGGTCAGGCAGGCAGATCCCACAGTTTTGGACAGGCACGCAGATCCCACAGTTCAAGGGAGGCAGGCAGATGCCACAGTTCGGGGCAGGAAGGCAGATCCCACAGTTCGAGGCAGGCAGGCAGGCAGATCCCACAGTTCGGGGCAGGCTGGCAGGCAGATCCCACAGTTCGAGGCAGGCAGGCAGGCAGATCCCACAGTTCGGGGCAGGCTGGCAGGCAGATCCCACAGTTCGGGGCAGGCAGGCAGGCAGATCCCACAGTTCAGGGCAGGCAGGCAGATCCCACAGTTCAGGGCAGATAGGCAGGCAGCTCCCACATTTCGGGGCAGACAGGCAGATCCCACAGTTCAGGGCAGGCAGGCAGATCCCACAGTCTGGTACAGGCAGGCAGATCCCACAGTTCGGGGCAGGCATGCAGGCAGATCCCACAGTTCGGGGCAGGCAGGCAGATCCCTCAGTTCGGTGCAGGCAGGATGATCCCACAGTTCGGGGCAGGCAGGAAGGCAGATCCCACAGTTCGGGGCAGGCAGGAAGGCAGATCCCACAGTTCGGGGCAGGAAGGCAGATCCCACAGTTCGAGGTAGGCAGGCAGGCAGATCCCACAGTTCGGGGCAGGCAGGCAGGCAGATCCCACAGATTGGGACTGACAGGCAGATCCCACAGTTCGAGGCAGGCAGGCAGGCTGATCCCAAAGTTTGGGGCAGGCAGGCAGATCCCACAGTTCGGAGCAGGCAGGCAGGCAGATCCCTCACATCGAGGCAGGCAGGCAGGCAGATCCCACAGTTCGGGGCAGGCAGGAAGATCCCACAGTTCGGGGCAGGCAGGCAGATCCCACAGTTCGGGGCAGGCAGGCAGATCACACAGTTCGGGGCAGGCAGGCAGATCCCACAGTTCGGGACAGGCAGGCAGGCAGATCCCACCATTCGGGGCAGGCAGGCAGATCCCACAGTTCGGGACAGACATGCAGGCTGGCAGATCCCACAGTTCGGGGCAGGCAGGCAGGCAGATCCCACAGTTCGAGGCAGGCAGGCAGATCCCACAGTTCGGGACAGACAGGCAGGCAGATCACACAGTTCGGGACAGACAGGCAGGCAGATCCCACAGTTCGAGGCAGGCAGGCAGATTCCACAGTTCCGGGCAGGCAAGAAGATTCCACAGTTCGGGGCAGGCAGGCAGATCCCACATGTTGGGGCAGACAGGCAGATCACACAGTTCCGAGCAGGCAGGCAGATCCCACAGTTCTGGGCAGGCAGGCAGATCCCACAGTTCGGGGCAGGCAGATCCCACAGTTCGGGGCAGGCAGGCAGATCCCACAGTTCGAGGCAGGCAGGCAGGCAGATCCCACAGTTCCGGGCAGGCAGGCAGACACCACAGTTCGGGTCAGGGAGGCATATCCCACAGTTTGGGACAGGCAGGCAGATCCCACATTTCGGGGCAGACAGGCAGATCCCACAGTTCGGGTCAGGCAGGCAGATCCCACAGTTTTGGACAGGCACGCAGATCCCACAGTTCAAGGGAGGCAGGCAGATCCCACAGTTCGGGGCAGGAAGGCAGATCCCACAGTTCGAGGCAGGCAGGCAGGCAGATCCCACAGTTCGGGGCAGGCTGGCAGGCAGATCCCACAGTTCGAGGCAGGCAGGCAGGCAGATCCCACAGTTCGGGGCAGGCTGGCAGGCAGATCCCACAGTTCGGGGCAGGCAGGCAGGCAGATCCCACAGTTCAGGGCAGGCAGGCAGATCCCACAGTTCAGGGCAGATAGGCAGGCAGCTCCCACATTTCGGGGCAGACAGGCAGATCCCACAGTTCAGGGCAGGCAGGCAGATCCCACAGTCTGGTACAGGCAGGCAGATCCCACAGTTCGGGGCAGGCATGCAGGCAGATCCCACAGTTCGGGGCAGGCAGGCAGATCCCTCAGTTCGGTGCAGGCAGGATGATCCCACAGTTCGGGGCAGGCAGGCAGATCCCACAGTTCGGGGCAGGCAGGCAGGCAGGCAGATCCCACAGTTCGAGGCAGGCAGGCAGATCCCACAGTTCAAGGCAGGCAGGCTGATCCCAAAGTTTGGGGCAGGCAGGCAGATCCCACAGTTCGGAGCAGGCAGCCAGGCAGATTCCTCACATCGAGGCAGGCAGGCAGATCCCACAGTTCGGGGCAGGCAGGCAGATCCCACAGTTCGGGGCAGGCAGGCAGATCCCACAGTTCGGGGCAGGCAGGCATATCCCACAGTTCGGGGCAGGCAGGCAGATCCCACAGTTCGGGGCAGGCAGGCAGATCCCACAGTTCGGGGCAGGCAGGCAGATCCCACAGTTTGGGGCAGACAGGCAGATCCCACAGTTCGAGGCAGGCAGGCAGATCCCACAGTTCGGGGCAGGAAGGCGGATCCCACAGTTCGGGGCAGGCAGGCAGATCCCACAGTTCGGGGCAGGCAGGCAGAACCCACAGTTTGGGGCAGCCAGGCAGATCCCACAGTTCGGGGCAGACAGTTCCCACAGTTCCAGGCAGGCAGTCAGATCCCACAGTTCGAGGCAGGCAGGCAGATCTCACAGTTTGGGGCAGGCAGGCAGATCCCACAGTTTAGGGCAGATAGGCAGGCAGCTCCCACATTTCGGGGCAGACAGGCAGATCCCACAGTTCAGGGCAGGCAGGCAGATCCCACAGTTTGGTACAGGCAGGCAGATCCCACAGTTCGGGGCAGGCATGCAGGCAGATCCCACAGTTCGGGGCAGGAAGGCAGATCCCACAGTTCGGGGCAGGCAGGAAGGCAGATCCCACAGTTCGGGGCAGGAAGGCAGATCCCACAGTTCGAGGTAGGCAGGCAGGCAGATCCCACAGTTCGTGGCAGGCAGGCAGGCAGATCCCACAGTTTGGGACAGGCAGGCAGATCCCACAGTTCGGGGCAGGCAGGCAGATCCCACAGTTTGGGGGAGACAGGCAGATCCCACAGTTCGAGGCAGGCTGGCAGATCCCACAGTTCGGGGCAGGAAGGCGGATCCCACAGTTCGGGGCAGGCAGGCAGATCCCACAGTTCGGGGCAAGCAGGCAGAACCCACAGTTTGGGGCAGCCAGGCAGATCCCACAGTTCGGGGCAGACAGTTCCCACAGTTCCGGGCAGGCAGGCAGATCCCACAGTTCGAGGCAGGCAGGCAGATCTCACAGTTTGGGGCAGGCAGGCAGATCCCACAGTTCAGGGCAGGCAGGCAGATCCCACAGTTCAGGGCAGATAGGCAGGCAGCTCCCACATTTCGGGGCAGACAGGCAGATCCCACAGTTCAGGGCAGGCAGGCAGATCCCACAGTCTGGTACAGGCAGGCAGATCCCACAGTTCGGGGCAGGCATGCAGGCAGATCCCACAGTTCGGTGCAGGCAGGATGATCCCACAGTTCGGGGCAGGCAGGAAGGCAGATCCCACAGTTCGGGGCAGGCAGGAAGGCAGATCCCTCAGTTCGGGGCAGGAAGACAGATCCCACAGTTCGAGGTAGGCAGGCAGGCAGATCCCACAATTCGGGGCAGGCAGGCAGGCAGATCCCACAGTTTGGGACAGGCAGGCAGATCCCACAGTTCGGGGCAGGCTGGCAGATCCCACAGTTCGGGGCAGGCTGGCAGGTCCCACAGTTCAGGGCAGGCAGGCAGATCTCACAGTTCGGGGCAGGCAGGCAGATTCCACAGTTCGAGGCAGGCAGGCAGATCCCACAGTTCGGGGCAGGCAGGCAGATCCCACAGTTCGGGGCAGGCAGGCAGATCCCACAGTTCGGGGCAGGCAGGCAGATCCCACAGTTCGGGGCAGGCAGGCAGATCCCACAGTTTGAGGCACGCAGGCAGATCCCACAATTTGGGGCAGGCAGGCAGATCCCACAGTTCCGGGCAGGCAGGCAGACACCACAGTTCGGGTCAGGGAGGCATATCCCACAGTTTGGGACAGGCAGGCAGATCCCACATTTCGGGGCAGACAGGCAGATCCCACAGTTCGGGTCAGGCAGGCAGATCCCACAGTTTTGGACAGGCACGCAGATCCCACAGTTCGAGGGAGGCAGGCAGATCCCACACAGTTCAGGGCAGGAAGGCAGATCCCACAGTTCGAGGCAGGCAGGCAGGCAGATCCCACAGTTCGGGGCAGGCTGGCAGGCAGATCCCACAGTTCGAGGCAGGCAGGCAGGCAGATCCCACAGTTCGGGGCAGGCTGGCAGGCAGATCCCACAGTTCGGGGCAGGCAGGCAGGCAGATCCCACAGATCGGGGCAGGCAGGCAGATCGCACAGTTCGGGGCAGGAAGGCAGATCCTACAGTTCGGGGCCGGCAGATCCCACAGTTCGGGGCTGGCAGGCAGATCCCACAGTTCGGGGCAGGGAGGCAGATCCCACAGTTCGAGGCAGGCAGGCAGATCCCACAGTTCGAGGTAGGCAGGCAGAACCCACAGTTCGAGGCAGGCAGATCCCACAGTTCGGGGCAGGCAGGCAGATCCCACAGTTCGGGGCAGGCAGGCAGGCAGGCAGATCCCACAGTTCGAGGCAGGCAGGCAGATCCCACAGTTCAAGGCAGGCAGGCTGATCCCAAAGTTTGGGGCAGGCAGGCAGATCCCACAGTTCGGAGCAGGCAGGCAGGCAGATCCCTCACATCGAGGCTGGCAGGCAGGCAGATCCCACAGTTCGGGGCAGGCAGGCAGATCCCACAGTTCGGGGCAGGCAGGCAGATCCCACAGTTCGGGGCAGGCAGGCAGATCCCACAGTTTGGGGCAGGCAGGCAGATCCCACAGTTCGGGCAGGCAGGCAGATCCCACAGTTCGGGGCAGGCAGGCAGATCCCACAGTTCGGGGCAGGCAGGCAGATCCCACAGTTTGGGGCAGACAGGCAGATCCCACAGTTCGAGGCAGGCAGGCAGATCCCACAGTTCGGGGCAGGAAGGCGGATCCCACAGTTCGGGGCAGGCAGGCAGATCCCACAGTTCGGGGCAGGCAGGCAGAACCCACAGTTTGGGGCAGCCAGGCAGATCCCACAATTTGGGGCAGACAGTTCCCACAGTTCCAGGCAGGCAGGCAGATCCCACAGGTCGAGGCAGGCAGGCAGATCTCACAGTTTGGGGCAGGCAGGCAGATCCCACAGTTTAGGGCAGATAGGCAGGCAGCTCCCACATTTCGGGGCAGACAGGCAGATCCCACAGTTCAGGGCAGGCAGGCAGATCCCACAGTTTGGTACAGGCTGGCAGATCCCACAGTTCGGGGCAGGCATGCAGGCAGATCCCACAGTTCGGGGCAGGAAGGCAGATCCCACAGTTCGGGGCAGGCAGGAAGGCAGATCCCACAGTTCGGGGCAGGAAGGCAGATCCCACAGTTCGAGGTAGGCAGGCAGGCAGATCCCACAGTTCGGGGCAGGCAGGCAGGCAGATCCCACAGTTTGGGACAGGCAGGCAGATCCCACAGTTCGGGGCAGGCAGGCAGATCCCACAGTTTGGGGCAGACAGGCAGATCCCACAGTTCGAGGCAGGCTGGCAGATCCCACAGTTCGGGGCAGGAAGGCGGATCCCACAGTTCGGGGCAGGCAGGCAGATCCCACAGTTCGGGGCAAGCAGGCAGAACCCACAGTTTGGGGCAGCCAGGCAGATCCCACAGTTCGGGGCAGACAGTTCCCACTGTTCCGGGCAGGCAGGCAGATCCCACAGTTCGAGGCAGGCAGGCAGATCTCACAGTTTGGGCAGGCAGGCAGATCCCACAGTTCGGGGCAGGCAGGCAGATCCCACAGTTCGAGGCTGGCAGGCAGATCCCACAGTTCGAGGCTGGCAGGCAGATCCCACAGTTCGAGGCAGGCAGGCAGGCAGATCCCACAGTTTGGGGCAGGCAGGCACGCAGATCCCACAGTTCGAGGCAGGCAGATCCCACAGTTCGAGGCTGGCAGGCAGATCCCACAGTTCGAGGCAGGCAAGCAGGCAGATCCCACAGTTTGGGGCAGGCAGGCACGCAGATCCCACAGTTCGAGGCAGGCAGATCCCACAGTTCGAGGCAGGCAGATCCCACAGTTCGAGGCAGGCAGGCAGGCAGATCCCACAGTTTGGGGCAGGTAGGCAGATCTCACAGTTCGGGGCAGGCAGGCAGATTCCACAGTTCGAGGCAGGCAGGCAGGCAGATCCCACAGTTCGGGGCAGGCAGGCAGATCCCACAGTTCGGGGCAGGCAGGCAGATCCCACAGTTTGAGGCACGCAGGCAGATCCCACAATTTGGGGCAGGCAGCCAGATCCCGCAGTTCCGGGCAGGCAGGCAGACACCACAGTTCGGGTCAGGGAGGCATATCCCACAGTTTGGGACAGGCAGGCAGATCCCACAGTTCGGGTCAGGCAGGCAGATCCCACAGTTCGGGACAGGCAGGCAGATCCCACAGTTCGAGGGAGGCAGGCAGATCCCACAGTTCGGGGCAGGAAGGCAGATCCCACAGTTCGAGGCAGGCAGGCAGGCAGATGCCACAGTTCGAGGTAGGCAGATCCCACAGTTCGGGGCAGGCAGATCACACAGTTCGAGGCAGGCAGGCAGATCCCACAGTTCGGGGCAGGTAGGCAGGCTGATCCCACAGTTCGAGGCAGGCAGGCAGATCACACAGTTCGAGGCAGGCAGGCAGATCCCACAGTTCGAGGCTGGCAGGCAGATCCCACAGTTCGGGGCTATCAGGCAGATCCCACAGTTCGAGGCAGGCAGGCAGATCCCACAGTTCGAGGCAGGCAGGCAGATCCCACTGTTCGAGGCAGGCAGGCAGGCAGATCCCACAGTTCGGGGCTGGCAGGCATACCCCACAGTTCGGGACAGACATGCAGGCTGGCAGATCCCACAGTTCGGGGCAGGCAGGCAGGCAGATCCCACAGTTCGAGGCAGGCAGGCAGATCCCACAGTTCGGGACAGACAGGCAGGCAGATCCCACAGTTCGAGGCAGGCAGGCAGATCCCACAGTTCGGGGCAGGTAGGCAGGCAGATCCCACAGTTCGAGGCAGGCAGGCAGATCACACAGTTCGAGGCAGGCAGGCAGATCCCACAGTTCGAGGCTGGCAGGCAGATCCCACAGTTCGGGGCTGGCAGGCAGATCCCACAGTTCGAGGCAGGCAGGCAGATCCCACAGTTCGAGGCAGGCAGGCAGATCCCACAGTTCGAGGCAGGCAGGCAGGCAGATCCCACAGTTCGGGGCTGGCAGGCATACCCCACAGTTCGAGGCTGGCAGGCAGATCCCACAGTTCGAGGCTGGCAGGCAGATCCCACAGTTCGAGGCTGGCAGGCAGATCACACAGTTCGGGGCTGGCAGGCAGATCCCACAGTTCGAGGCTGGCAGGCAGATCCCACAGTTCGAGGCAGGCAGGCAGGCAGATCCCACAGTTTGGGGCAGGCAGGCAGGCAGATCCCACAGTTCGAGGCAGGCAGATCCCACAGTTCGAGGCAGGCAGACAGGCAGATCCCACAGTTTGGGGCAGGTAGGCAGATCTCACAGTTCGGGGCAGGCAGGCAGATTCCACAGTTCGAGGCAGGCAGGCAGATCACACAGTTCGGGGCAGGCAGGCAGATCCCACAGTTCGGGGCAGGTAGGCAGATCCCACAGTTCGGGGCAGGCAGGCAGATCCCACAGTTTGAGGCACGCAGGCAGATCCCACAATTTGGGGCAGGCAGGCAGATCCCGCAGTTCCGGGCAGGCAGGCAGACACCACAGTTCGGGTCAGGGAGGCATATCCCACGGTTTGGGACAGGCAGGCAGATCCCACAGTTCGGGTCAGGCAGGCAGATCCCACAGTTCGGGACAGGCAGGCAGATCCCACAGTTCGAGGGAGGCAGGCAGATCCCACAGTTCGGGGCAGGAAGGCAGATCCCACAGTTCGAGGCAGGCAGGCAGGCAGATCCCACAGTTTGTGGCAGGCTGGCAGGCAGATCCCACAGTTCGAGGCAGGCAGGCAGGCAGATCCCACAGTTCGAGGTAGGCAGATCCCACAGTTCGGGGCAGGCAGGCAGGCAGATCCCACAGTTCGAGGCAGGCAGGCAGATCCCATTGTTCGGGGCAGGTAGGCAGGCAGATCCCACAGTTCGAGGCAGGCAGGCAGATCACACAGTTCGAGGCAGGCAGGCAGATCCCACAGTTCGAGGCTGGCAGTCAGATCCCACAGTTCGGGGCTGGCAGGCAGATCCCACAGTTCGAGGCAGGCAGGCAGATCACAACAGTTCGAGGCAGGCAGGCAGATCCCACAGTTCGAGGCAGGCAGGCAGGCAGATCCCACAGTTCGGGGCTGGCAGGCATACCCCACAGTTCGAGGCTGGCAGGCAGATCCCACAGTTCGAGGCTGGCAGGCAGATCCCACAGTTCGAGGCTGGCAGGCAGATCCCACAGTTCGGGGCAGGCAGGCAGGAAGATCCCACAGTTCGGGGCAGGCAGGCAGATCCCACAGTTCGGGACAGGAAGGCAGATCCCACAGTTCGAGGCAGGCAGGCAGGCAGATCCCACAGTTTGGGGGAGGCAGGCAGGCAGATCTCACAGTTCGGGGCAGGCAGGCAGATTCCACAGTTCGAGGCAGGCAGGCAGATCCCACAGTTCGGGGCAGGCAGGCAAATCCCACAGTTCGGGGCAGGCAGGCAGATCCCACAGTTCGGGGCAGGCAGGCAGATCCCACAGTTTGAGGCACGCAGGCAGATCCCACAATTTGGGGCAGGCAGGCAGATCCCGCAGTTCCGGGCAGGCAGGCAGACACCACAGTTCGGGTCAGGGAGGCATATCCCACAGTTTGGGACAGGCAGGCAGATCCCACAGTTCGGGTCAGGCAGGCAGATCCCACAGTTCGAGGGAGGCAGGCAGATCCCACAGTTCGGGGCAGGAAGGCAGATCCCACAGTTCGAGGCAGGCAGGCAGGCAGATCCCACAGTTCGGGGCAGGCTGGCAGGCAGATCCCACAGTTCGAGGCAGGCAGGCAGATCTCACAGTTCGAGGCAGGCAGGCAGGCAGATCCCACAGTTCGAGGTAGGCAGATCCCACAGTTCGGGGCAGGCAGGCAGGCAGATCCCAAATTTCGAGGCAGGCAGGCAGATCCCACAGTTCGGGGCAGGTAGGCAGGCAGATCCCACAGTTCGAGGCAGGCAGGCAGATCACACAGTTCGAGGCTGGCAGGCAGATCCCACAGTTCGAGGCAGGCAGGCAGATCCCACAGTTCGAGGCAGGCAGGCAATCAGATCCCACAGTTCGGGGCTGGCAGGCATACCCCACAGTTCGAGGCTGGCAGGCAGATCCCACAGTTCGAGGCTGGCAGGCAGATCCCACAGTTCGAGGCTGGCAGGCAGATCCCACAGTTCGGGGCAGGCAGGCAGGCAGATCCCACAGTTCGGGGCAGGCAGGCAGATCCCACAGTTCGGGACAGGAAGGCAGATCCCACAGTTCGAGGCAGGCAGGCAGGCAGATCCCACAGTTTGGGGCAGGCAGGCAGGCAGATCCCACAGTTCGAGGCAGGCAGGCAGGCAGATCCCACAGTTTGGGGCAGGTAAGCAGATCTCACAGTTCGGGGCAGGCAGGCAGATTCCACAGTTCGAGGCAGGCAGGCAGATCCCACAGTTCGGGGCTGGCAGGCATACCCCACAGTTCGAGGCTGGCAGGCAGATCCCTCAGTTCGAGGCTGGCAGGCAGATCCCACAGTTCGAGGCTGGCAGGCAGATCCCACAGTTCGGGGCAGGCAGGCAGGCAGATCCCACAGTTCGGGGCAGGCAGGCAGATCCCACAGTTCGGGACAGGAAGGCAGATCCCACAGTTCGAGGCTGGCAGGCAGGCAGATCCCACAGTTTGGAGCAGGGAGGCAGGCAGATCCCACAGTTCGAGGCAGGCAGATCCCACAGTTCGCGGCAGGCAGGCAGACAGATCCCACAGTTTGGGGCAGGTAGGCAGATCTCACAGTTCGGGGCAGGCAGGCAGATTCCACAGTTCGAGGCAGGCAGGCAGATCCCACAGTTCGGGGCAGGCAGGCAAATCCCACAGTTCGGGGCAGGCAGGCAGATCCCACAGTTCGGGGCAGGCAGGCAGATCCCACAGTTTGAGGCACGCAGGCAGATCCCACAATTTGGGGCAGGCAGGCAGATCCCGCAGTTCCGGGCAGGCAGGCAGACACCACAGTTCGGGTCAGGGAGGCATATCCCACAGTTTGGGACAGGCAGGCAGATCCCACAGTTCGGGTCAGGCAGGCAGATCCCACAGTTCGAGGGAGGCAGGCAGATCCCACAGTTCGGGGCAGGAAGGCAGATCCCACAGTTCGAGGCAGGCAGGCAGGCAGATCCCACAGTTCGGGGCAGGCTGGCAGGCAGATCCCACAGTTCGAGGCAGGCAGGCAGATCCCACAGTTCGAGGCAGGCAGGCAGGCAGATCCCACAGTTCGAGGTAGGCAGATCCCACAGTTCGGGGCAGGCAGGCAGGCAGATCCCAAAGTTCGAGGCAGGCAGGCAGATCCCACAGTTCGGGGCAGGTAGGCAGGCAAATCCCACAGTTCGGGGCTGGCAGGCATACCCCACAGTTCGAGGCTGGCAGGCAGATCCCACAGTTCGAGGCTGGCAGGCAGATCCCACAGTTCGAGGCTGGCAGGCAGATCCCACAGTTCGGGGCAGGCAGGCAGGCAGATCCCACAGTTCGGGGCAGGCAGGCAGATCCCACAGTTCGGGACAGGAAGGCAGATCCCACAGTTCGAGGCAGGCAGGCAGGCAGATCCCACAGTTTGGGGCAGGCAGGCAGGCAGATCCCACAGTTCGAGGCAGGCAGGCAGGCAGATACCACAGTTTGGGGCAGGTAGGCAGATCTCACAGTTCGGGGCAGGCAGGCAGATTCCACAGTTCGAGGCAGGCAGGCAGATCCCACAGTTCGGGGCTGGCAGGCATACCCCACAGTTCGAGGCTGGCAGGCAGATCCCTCAGTTCGAGGCTGGCAGGCAGATCCCACAGTTCGAGGCTGGCAGGCAGATCCCACAGTTCGGGGCAGGCAGGCAGGCAGATCCCACAGTTCGGGGCAGGCAGGCAGATCCCACAGTTCGGGACAGGAAGGCAGATCCCACAGTTCGAGGCTGGCAGGCAGGCAGATCCCACAGTTTGGAGCAGGGAGGCAGGCAGATCCCACAGTTCGAGGCAGGCAGATCCCACAGTTCGAGGCAGGCAGGCAGACAGATCCCACAGTTTGGGGCAGGTAGGCAGATCTCACAGTTCGGGGCAGGCAGGCAGATTCCACAGTTCGAGGCAGGCAGGCAGATCCCACAGTTCGGGGCTGGCAGGCATACCCCACAGTTCGAGGCTGGCAGGCAGATCCCACATTTCGAGGCTGGCAGGCAGATCCCACAGTTCGAGGCTGGCAGGCAGATCCCACAGTTCGAGGCAGGGAGGCAGATCCCACAGTTCGAGGCAGGCAGATCCCACAGTTCGGGGCAGGCAGGCAGGCAGTCAGATCCCACAGTTCGAGGCAGGCAGGCAGGCAGGCAGGCAGATCCCACAGTTCAAGGCAGGCAGGCAGATCCCACAGTTTGGGGCAGGCAGGCAGATCCCACAGTTCGAGGCAGGCAGGCAGGCAGATCCCACAGTTCGGGGCAGGCAGGCAGATCCCACAGTTCGAGGCAGGCAGGCAGGCAGGCAGATCCCACAGTTCGAGGCAGGCAGGCAGGCAGGCAGATTCCACAGTTCAAGGCAGGCAGGCAGATCCCACAGTTCGGGACAGACAGCCAGGCAGATCCCACAGTTCGAGGCAGGAAGGCAGGCAGATCCCACAGTTCGGGGCAGGCAGGCAGTTCCCACAGTTCGAGGGAGGCAGGCAGGCAGGCAGATCCCACAGTTCGAGGCAGGCAGGCAGGCAGGCAGATCCCACAGTTCAAGGCAGGCAGGCAGATCCCACAGTTTGGGCCAGGCAGGCAGATCCCACAGTTCGGGGCAGGCTGGCAGATCCCACAGTTCGGGGCAGGCAGGCAGATCCCACAGTTCGAGGCAGGCAGGCAGGCAGGCAGATCCCACAGTTCAAGGCAGGCAGGCAGATCCCACAGTTTGGGCCAGGCAGGCAGATCTCACAGTTCGGGGCAGGCAGGCAGATCCCACAGTTTGGGGCAGGCAGGCAGGCAGATCCCACAGTTCGAGGCAGGCAGATCCCACAGTTCGATGCAGGCAGGCAGGCAGATCCCACAGTTTGGGGCAGGTAGGCAGATCTCACAGTTCGGGGCAGGCAGGCAGATTCCACAGTTCGAGGCAGGCAGGCAGATCCCACAGTTCGGGGCAGGCAGGCAGATCCCACAGTTCGGGGCAGGCAGGCAGATCCCACAGTTCGGGGCAGGCAGGCAGATCCCACAGTTTGAGGCACGCAGGCAGATCCCACAATTTGGTTCAGGCAGGCAGATCGCACAGTTCCGGGCAGGCAGGCAGACACCACAGTTCGGGTCAGGGAGGCATATCCCACAGTTTGGGACAGGCAGGCAGATCCCACATTTCGGGGCAGACAGGCAGATCCCACAGTTCGGGTCAGGCAGGCAGATCCCACAGTTCGGGACAGGCAGGCAGATCCCACAGTTCGAGGGAGGCAGGCAGATCCCACAGTTCGGGGCCGGCAGGCAGATCCCACAGTTCGAGGCAGGCAGGCAGGCAGATCCCACAGTTCGGGGCAGGCAGGCAGGCAGATCCCACAGTTCGAGGTAGGCAGATCCCACAGTTCGAGGCAGGCAGGCAGGCAGATCCCACAGTTCGGGGCAGGCAGGCAGATCCCACAGTTCGAGGCAGGCAGGCAGGCACGCAGATCCCACAGTTCGAGGCAGGCAGGCAGGCAGGCAGATACCACAGTTCAAGGCAGGCAGGCAGATCCCACAGTTTGGGCCAGGCAGGCAGATCCCACAGTTCGGGGCAGGCAGGGAGATCCCACAGTTCGGGGCAGGCAGGCAGATCCCACAGTTCGAGGCAGGCAGGCAGGCAGGCAGGCAGATCCCACAGTTCGAGGCAGGCAGGCAGGCAGGCAGGCAGATCCCACAGTTCAAGGCAGGCAGGCAGATCCCACAGTTCGGGACAGACAGCCAGGCAGATCCCACAGTTCGAGGCAGGCAGGCAGGCAGATCCCACAGTTCGGGGCAGGCAGGCTGTTCCCACAGTTCGAGGCAGGTAGGCAGGCAGGCAGATCCCACAGTTCGAGGCAGGCAGGCAGGCAGGCAGATCCCACAGTTCAAGGCAGGCAGGCAGATCCCACAGTTTGGGCCAGGCAGGCAGATCCCCACAGTTCGAGGCTGGCAGGCAGATCCCTCAGTTCGAGGCTGGCAGGCAGATCCCACAGTTCGAGGCTGGCAGGCAGATCCCACAGTTCGGGGCAGGCAGGCAGGCAGATCCCACAGTTCGGGACAGGAAGGCAGATCCCACAGTTCGAGGCTGGCAGGCAGGCAGATCCCACAGTTTGGAGCAGGCAGGCAGGCAGATCCCACAGTTCGAGACAGGCAGATCCCACAGTTCGCGGCAGGCAGGCAGACAGATCCCACAGTTTGGGGCAGGTAGACAGATCTCACAGTTCGGGGCAGGCAGGCAGATTCCACAGTTCGAGGCAGGCAGGCAGATCCCACAGTTCGGGGCTGGCAGGCATACCCCACAGTTCGAGGCTGGCAGGCAGATCCCACAGTTCGAGGCTGGCAGGCAGATCCCACAGTTCGAGGCTGGCAGGCAGATCCCACAGTTCGAGGCAGGGAGGCAGATCCCACAGTTCGAGGCAGGCAGATCCCACAGTTCGGGGCAGGCAGGCAGATCCCACAGTTCGGGGCAGGCAGGTAGATCCCACAGTTCGAGGCAGGCAGGCAGGCAGGCAGATCCCACAGTTCGAGGCAGGCAGGCAGGCAGGCAGATCCCACAGTTCGAGGCAGGCAGGCAGACAGATCCCACAGTTTGGGGCAGGTAGACAGATCTCACAGTTCGGGGCAGGCAGGCAGATTCCACAGTTCGAGGCAGGCAGGCAGATCCCACAGTTCGGGGCTGGCAGGCAGGCAGATCCCACAGTTCGGGGCAGGCAGGCAGATCCCACAGTTCGAGGCAGGCAGGCAGGCAGGCAGATCCCACAGTTCGAGGCAGGCAGGCAGGCAGGCAGATCCCACAGTTCGAGGCAGGCAGGCAGGCAGGCAGATCCCACAGTTCAAGGCAGGCAGGCAGATCCCACAGTTCGGGACAGACAGCCAGGCAGATCCCACAGTTCGAGGCAGGCAGGCAGGCAGATCCCACAGTTCGGGGCAGGCAGGCAGTTCCCACAGTTCGAGGCAGGTAGGCAGGCAGGCAGATCCCACAGTTCGAGGCAGGCAGGCAGGCAGGCAGATCCCACAGTTCAAGGCAGGCAGGCAGATCCCACAGTTTGGGCCAGGCAGGCAGATCCCACAGTTCGGGGCAGGCTGGCAGATCCCACAGTTCGGGGCAGGCAGGCAGATCCCACAGTTCGAGGCAGGCAGGCAGGCAGGCAGATCCCACAGTTCAAGGCAGGCAGGCAGATCCCACAGTTTGGGCCAGGCAGGCAGATCTCACAGTTCGGGGCAGGCAGGCAGATCCCACAGTTTGGGGCAGGCAGGCAGGCAGATCCCACAGTTCGAGGCAGGCAGATCCCACAGTTCGAGGCAGGCAGGCAGGCAGATCCCACAGTTTGGGGCAGGTAGGCAGATCTCACAGTTCGGGGCAGGCAGGCAGATTCCACAGTTCGAGGCAGGCAGGCAGATCCCACAATTTGGTTCAGGCAGGCAGATCCCACAGTTCCGGGCAGGCAGGCAGACACCACAGTTCGGGTCAGGGAGGCATATCCCACAGTTTGGGACAGGCAGGCAGATCCCACATTTCGGGGCAGACAGGCAGATCCCACAGTTCGGGTCAGGCAGGCAGATCCCACAGTTCGGGACAGGCAGGCAGATCCCACAGTTCGAGGGAGGCAGGCAGATCCCACAGTTCGGGGCCAGCAGGCAGATCCCACAGTTCGAGGCAGGCAGGCAGGCAGATCCCACAGTTCGGGGCAGGCAGGCAGGCAGATCCCACAGTTCGAGGTAGGCAGATCCCACAGTTCGAGGCAGGCAGGCAGGCAGATCCCACAGTTCGGGGCAGGCAGGCAGATCCCACAGTTCGAGGCAGGCAGGCAGGCAGGCAGATCCCACAGTTCGAGGCAGGCAGGCAGGCAGGCAGATCCCACAGTTCAAGGCAGGCAGGCAGATCCCACAGTTTGGGCCAGGCAGGCAGATCCCACAGTTAGGGGCAGGCAGGCAGATCCCACAGTTCGGGGCAGGCAGGCAGATCCCACAGTTCGAGGCAGGCAGGCAGGCAGGCAGATCCCACAGTTCAAGGCAGGCAGGCAGATCCCACAGTTTGGGCCAGGCAGGCAGATCTCACAGTTCGGAGCAGGCAGGCAGATCCCACAGTTTGGGGCAGGCAGGCAGGCAGATCCCACAGTTCGAGGCAGGCAGATCCCACAGTTCGAGGCAGGCAGGCAGGCAGATCCCACAGTTTGGGGCAGGTAGGCAGATCTCACAGTTCGGGGCAGGCAGGCAGATTCCACAGTTCGAGGCTGGCAGGCAGATCCCACAATTCGGGGCAGGCAGGCAGATCCCACAGTTCGGGGCAGGCAGGCAGATCCCACAGTTCGGGGCAGGCAGGCAGATCCCACAGTTTGAGGCACGCAGGCAGATCCCACAATTTGGGGCAGGCAGGCAGATCCCACAGTTCCGGGCAGGCAGGCAGACACCACAGTTCGGGTCAGGGAGGCATATCCCACAGTTTGGGACAGGCAGGCAGATCCCACATTTCGGGGCAGACAGGCAGATCCCACAGTTCGGGTCAGGCAGGCAGATCCCACAGTTCGGGACAGGCAGGCAGATCCCACAGTTCGAGGGAAGCAGGCAGATCCCACAGTTCGGGGCCGGCAGGCAGATCCCACAGTTCGAGGCAGGCAGGCAGGCAGATCCCACAGTTCGGGGCAGGCTGGCAGGCAGATCCCACAGTTCGAGTCAGGCAGGCAGGCAGATCCCACAGTTAGAGGTAGGCAGATCCCACAGTTCGGGGCAGGCAGGCAGGCAGATCCCACAGATCGGGGCAGGCAGGCAGATTGCACAGTTCGGGGCAGGAAGGCAGATCCTACAGTTCGGGGCCGGCAGATCCCACAGTTCGGGGCTGGCAGGCAGATCCCACAGTTCGGGGCAGGGAGGCAGATCCCACAGTTCGAGGCAGGCAGGCATATCCCACAGTTCAAGGTAGGCAGGCAGATCCCACAGTTCGAGGCAGGCAGATCCCACAGGTCGGGACAGGCAGGCAGATCCCACAGTTCGGGGCAGGCAGGCAGATCCCACCGTTCGAGGCAGGCAGGCAGGCAGGCAGATCCCACAGTTCGAGGCAGGCAGGCAGGCAGGCAGGCAGACAGATCCCACAGTTCAAGGCAGGCAGGCAGATCCCACAGTTTGGGGCAGGCAGGCAGATCCCACAGTTCAGTGCAGGCAGGTAGATCCCACAATTTGGGGCAGGCAGGCAGATTCCACCGTTTGGGGCAGGCAGGCAGATCCCACAGTTCGGGGCAGGGAGGCAGATTCCACAGTTCGAGGCAGGCAGATCCCACAGTTCGGGGCAGGCAGGCAGATCCCACAGTTCGGGGCAGGCAGGCAGATCCCACAGTTCGAGGCAGGCAGGCAGGCAGGCAGATCCCACAGTTCGTGGCAGGCAGGCAGATCCCACAGTTCGGGACAGACAGCCAGGCAGATCCCACAGTTCGAGGCAGGCAGGCAGGCAGATCCCACAGTTCGGGGCAGGCAGGCAGATCCCACAGTTCGAGGCAGGCAGGCAGGCAGGCAGGTCCCACAGTTCGAGGCAGGCAGGCAGGCAGGCAGATCCCACAGTTCGAGGCAGGCAGGCAGGCAGATCCCACAGTTCGGGGCAGGCAGGCAGATCCCACAGTTCGAGGCAGGCAGGCAGGCAGGCAGATCCCACAGTTCGAGGCAGGCAGGCAGGCAGGCAGATCCCACAGTTCGAGGCAGGCAGGCAGGCTGATCCCACAGTTCGGGGCAGGCAGGCAGATCCCACAGTTCGGGGCAGGCAGGCAGATCCCACAGTTCGTGGCAGGTAGGCAGATCCCACAGTTCGGGGCAGGCAGGCGGATCCCACAGTTCGGGGCATGCAGATCCCACAGTTCGGGGCAGGCAGGCAGATCCCTCACATCGAGGCAGGCAGGCAGGCAGATCACACAGTTCGGAGCAGGCAGGCAGATCCCACAATTCGAAGCAGGCAGGCAGGCAGATCCCTCACATCGAGGCAGGCAGGCAGGCCGATCCCACAGTTCGGGGCAGGCAGGCAGATCCCACAGTTCGGGGCAGGCAGGCAGATCCCACAGTTCGGGACAGGCAGGCAGGCAGATCCCACCATTCGGGGCAGGCAGGCAGATCCCACAGTTCGGGACAGACAGGCAGGCTGGCAGATCCCACAGTTCGGGGCAGGCAGGCAGGCATATCCCACAGTTCGAGGCAGGCAGGAAGATCCCACAGTTTGGGGCAGGTAGGCAGGCAGATCCCACAGTTCGAGGCAGGCAGGCAGGCAGATCCCACAGTTCGAGGCTGGCAGGCAGATCCCACAGTTCGAGGCAGGCAGGCAGGCAGATCACACAGTTCGGGGCAGGCAGATCCCACAGTTCGGGGCAGGCAGGCAGACGCACAGTTCGGGACAGGAAGGCAGATCCCACAGTTCGAGGCAGGCAGGCAGGCAGATCCCACAGTTTGGGGCAGGCAGGCAGGCAGATCCCACAGTTCGAGGCAGGCAGATCCCACAGTTCAAGGCAGGCTGGCAGGCAGATCCCACATTTCGAGGCAGGCAGGCAGATCCCACAGTTTGGGGCAGGCAGGCAGATCCCACAGTACGGGGCCGGCAGATCCACAGTTCGAGGCAGGCAGGCAGATCCGACAGTTTGGGGCAGGCAGATCCCACAGTTCAAGGCAGGCTGGCAGGCAGATCCCACAGTTCAAGGCAGGCAGGCAGATCCCTCAGTTCGTGGCAGGCAGGCAGATCCCACAGTTCTGGGCAGGCAGGCGGATCCCACAGTTCGGGGCATGCAGATCCCACAGTTCGGGGCAGGCAGGCAGATCCCACAGTTCGAGGCAGGAATATCCCACAGTTCGGGGCAGGGAGGCAGGCAGATCCCACAGTTCGGGGCAGGGAGGCTGATCCCACAGTTCGGGACAGACAGCCAGGCAGATCCCACAGTTCGTGGCAGGCAGGCAGATCCCACAGTTCGAGGCAGGCAGGCAGATCCCACAGTTCGGGACAGACAGCCAGGCAGATCCCACAGTTCGAGGCAGGCAGGCAGGCAGATCCCACAGTTCGGGGCAGGCAGGCAGATCCCACAGTTCGGGGCAGGCAGGCAGATCCCACAGTTCGGGGCAGGGAGGCAGATCCCACAGTTCGGGGCAGGAAGGCAGATCCCACTGTTCGAGGTAGGCAGGCAGGCAGATCCCACAGTTCGAGGCAGGCAGATCCCACAGTTCAAGGCAGGCAGGCAGATCCCACAGTTTGGGCCAGGCAGGCAGATCTCACAGTTCGGGGCAGGCAGGCAGATCCCACAGTTTGGGGCAGGCAGGCAGGCAGATCCCACAGTTCGAGGCAGGCAGATCCCACAGTTCGAGGCAGGCAGGCAGGCAGATCCCACAGTTTGGGGCAGGTAGGCAGATCTCACAGTTCGGGGCAGGCAGGCAGATTCCACAGTTCGAGGCAGGCAGGCAGATCCCACAGTTCGGGGCAGGCAGGCAGATCCCACAGTTTGAGGCACGCAGGCAGATCCCACAATTTGGTTCAGGCAGGCAGATCCCACAGTTCCGGGCAGGCAGGCAGACACCACAGTTCGGGTCAGGGAGGCATATCCCACAGTTTGGGACAGGCAGGCAGATCCCACATTTCGGGGCAGACAGGCAGATCCCACAGTTCGGGTCAGGCAGGCAGATCCCACAGTTCGGGACAGGCAGGCAGATCCCACAGTTCGAGGGAGGCAGGCAGATCCCACAGTTCGGGGCCAGCAGGCAGATCCCACAGTTCGAGGCAGGCAGGCAGGCAGATCCCACAGTTCGGGGCAGGCAGGCAGGCAGATCCCACAGTTCGAGGCAGGCAGATCCCACAGTTCGAGGCAGGCAGGCAGGCAGGCAGATCCCACAGTTCGAGGCAGGCAGGCAGGCAGGCAGATCCCACAGTTCAAGGCAGGCAGGCAGATCCCACAGTTTGGGCCAGGCAGGCAGATCCCACAGTTAGGGGCAGGCAGGCAGATCCCACAGTTCGGGGCAGGCAGGCAGATCCCACAGTTCGAGGCAGGCAGGCAGGCAGGCAGATCCCACAGTTCAAGGCAGGCAGGCAGGCAGATCCCACAGTTTGGGCCAGGCAGGCAGATCTCACAGCTCGGAGCAGGCAGGCAGATCCCACAGTTTGGGGCAGGCAGGCAGGCAGATCCCACAGTTCGAGGCAGGCAGATCCCACAGTTCGAGGCAGGCAGGCAGGCAGATCCCACAGTTTGGGGCAGGTAGGCAGATCTCACAGTTCGGGGCAGGCAGGCAGATTCCACAGTTCGAGGCTGGCAGGCAGATCCCACAGTTCGGGGCAGGCAGGCAGATCCCACAGTTCGGGGCAGGCAGGCAGATCCCACAGTTCGGGGCAGGCAGGCAGATCCCACAGTTTGAGGCACGCAGGCAGATCCCACAATTTGGGGCAGGCAGGCAGATCCCACAGTTCCGGGCAGGCAGGCAGACACCACAGTTCGGGTCAGGGAGGCATATCCCACAGTTTGGGACAGGCAGGCAGATCCCACATTTCGGGGCAGACAGGCAGATCCCACAGTTCGGGTCAGGCAGGCAGATCCCACAGTTCGGGACAGGCAGGCAGATCCCACAGTTCGAGGGAAGCAGGCAGATCCCACAGTTCGGGGCCGGCAGGCAGATCCCACAGTTCGAGGCAGGCAGGCAGGCAGATCCCACAGTTCGGGGCAGGCTGGCAGGCAGATCCCACAGTTCGAGTCAGGCAGGCAGGCAGATCCCACAGTTCGAGGTAGGCAGATCCCACAGTTCGGGGCAGGCAGGCAGGCAGATCCCACAGATCGGGGCAGGCAGGCAGATTGCACAGTTCGGGGCAGGAAGGCAGATCCTACAGTTCGGGGCCGGCAGATACCACAGTTCGGGGCTGGCAGGCAGATCCCACAGTTCGGGGCAGGGAGGCAGATCCCACAGTTCGAGGCAGGCAGGCAGATCCCACAGTTCAAGGTAGGCAGGCAGATCCCACAGTTCGAGGCAGGCAGATCCCACAGTTCGGGGCAGGCAGGCAGATCCCACAGTTCGGGGCAGGCAGGCAGATCCCACCGTTCGAGGCAGGCAGGCAGGCAGGCAGATCCCACAGTTCGAGGCAGGCAGGCAGGCAGGCAGGCAGACAGATCCCACAGTTCAAGGCAGGCAGGCAGATCCCACAGTTTGGGGCAGGCAGGCAGATCCCACAGTTCAGTGCAGGCAGGTAGATCCCACAATTTGGGGCAGGCAGGCAGATTCCACCGTTTGGGGCAGGCAGGCAGATCCCACAGTTCGGGGCAGGGAGGCAGATTCCACAGTTCGAGGCAGGCAGATCCCACAGTTCGGGGCAGGCAGGCAGATCCCACAGTTCGGGGCAGGCAGGCAGATCCCACAGTTCGAGGCAGGCAGGCAGGCAGGCAGATCCCACAGTTCGTGGCAGGCAGGCAGATCACACAGTTCGGGACAGACAGCCAGGCAGATCCCACAGTTCGAGGCAGGCAGGCAGGCAGATCCCACAGTTCGGGGCAGGCAGGCAGATCCCACAGTTCGAGGCAGGCAGGCAGGCAGGCAGGTCCCACAGTTCGAGGCAGGCAGGCAGGCAGGCAGATCCCACAGTTCGAGGCAGGCAGGCAGGCAGATCCCACAGTTCGGGGCAGGCAGGCAGATCCCACAGTTCGAGGCAGGCAGGCAGGCAGGCAGATCCCACAGTTCGAGGCAGGCAGGCAGGCAGGCAGATCCCACAGTTCGAGGCAGGCAGGCAGGCTGATCCCACAGTTCGGGGCAGGCAGGCAGATCCCACAGTTCGTGGCAGGTAGGCAGATCCCACAGTTCGGGGCAGGCAGGCGGATCCCACAGTTCGGGGCATGCAGATCCCACAGTTCGGGGCAGGCAGGCAGATCCCTCACATCGAGGCAGGCAGGCAGGCAGATCACACAGTTCGGAGCAGGCAGGCAGATCCCACAATTCGAAGCAGGCAGGCAGGCAGATCCCTCACATCGAGGCAGGCAGGCAGGCCGATCCCACAGTTCGGGGCAGGCAGGCAGATCCCACAGTTCGGGGCAGGCAGGCAGATCCCACAGTTCGGGACAGGCAGGCAGGCAGATCCCACCATTCGGGGCAGGCAGGCAGATCCCACAGTTCGGGACAGACAGGCAGGCTGGCAGATCCCACAGTTCGGGGCAGGCAGGCAGGCATATCCCACAGTTCGAGGCAGGCAGGCAGATCCCACAGTTTGGGGCAGGTAGGCAGGCAGATCCCACAGTTCGAGGCAGGCAGGCAGGCAGATCCCACAGTTCGAGGCTGGCAGGCAGATCCCACAGTTCGAGGCAGGCAGGCAGGCAGATCACACAGTTCGGGGCAGGCAGATCCCACAGTTCGGGGCAGGCAGGCAGACGCACAGTTCGGGACAGGAAGGCAGATCCCACAGTTCGAGGCAGGCAGGCAGGCAGATCCCACAGTTTGGGGCAGGCAGGCAGGCAGATCCCACAGTTCGAGGCAGGCAGATCCCACAGTTCAAGGCAGGCTGGCAGGCAGATCCCACAGTTCGAGGCAGGCAGGCAGATCCCACAGTTTGGGGCAGGCATGCAGATCCCACAGTACGGGGCCGGCAGATCCACAGTTCGAGGCAGGCAGGCAGATCCGACAGTTTGGGGCAGGCAGATCCCACAGTTCAAGGCAGGCTGGCAGGCAGATCCCACAGTTCAAGGCAGGCAGGCAGATCCCTCAGTTCGTGGCAGGCAGGCAGATCCCACAGTTCGGGGCAGGCAGGCGGATCCCACAGTTCGGGGCATGCAGATCCCACAGTTCGGGGCAGGCAGGCAGATCCCACAGTTCGAGGCAGGAATATCCCACAGTTCGGGGCAGGGAGGCAGGCAGATCCCACAGTTCGGGGCAGGGAGGCTGATCCCACAGTTCGGGACAGACAGCCAGGCAGATCCCACAGTTCGTGGCAGGCAGGCAGATCCCACAGTTCGAGGCAGGCAGGCAGATCCCACAGTTCGGGACAGACAGCCAGGCAGATCCCACAGTTCGAGGCAGGCAGGCAGGCAGATCCCACAGTTCGGGGCAGGCAGGCAGATCCCACAGTTCGGGGCAGGCAGGCAGATCCCACAGTTCGGGGCAGGGAGGCAGATCCCACAGTTCGGGGCAGGAAGGCAGATCCCACTGTTCGAGGTAGGCAGGCAGGCAGATCCCACAGTTCGAGGCAGGCAGATCCCACAGTTCGAGGCAGGGAAGCAGATCCCACAGTTTGGGGCAGGCAGGCAGATCCCTCACATCGAGGCAGGCAGGCACGCAGATCACACAGTTCAGAGCAGGCAGGCAGATCCCACAGTTCGGAGCAGGCAGGCAGGCAGATCCCACAGTTCGAGGCAGGCAGATCCCACAGTTCGAGGCAGGCAGGCAGATCCCGCAGTTTGGGGCAGGCATGCAGATCCCTCACATCGAGGCAGGCAGGCAGGCAGATCACACAGTTCGGAGCAGGCAGGCACATCCCACAGTTCGGAGCAGGCAGGCAGGCAGATCCCTCACATCGAGGCAGGCAGGCAGGCAGATCCCACAGTTCGGGGCAGGCAGGCAGATCCCACAGTCCGGGGCAGGCAGGCAGATCCCACAGTTCGGGACAGGCAGGCAGGCAGATCCCACCATTCGGGGCAGGCAGGCAGATCCCACAGTTCGGGACAGACAGGCAGGCTGGCAGATCCCACAGTTCGGAGCAGGCAGGCAGGCAGATCCCACAGTTCGAGGCAGGCAGATCCCACAGTTCGAGGCAGGCAGGCAGATCCCACAGTTTGGGGCAGGCAGGCAGATCCCTCACATCGAGGCAGGCAGGCAGGCAGATCACACAGTTCGGAGCAGGCAGGCAGATCCCACAGTTCGGAGCAGGCAGGCAGGCAGATCCCTCACTTCGAGGCAGGCAGGCAGGCAGATCCCACAGTTCGGGGCAGTCAGGCAGATCCCACAGTTCGGGGCAGGCAGGCAGATCCCACAGTTCGGGACAGGCTGGCAGGCAGATCCCACCATTCGGGGCAGTTAGGCAGATCCCACAGTTCGGGACAGACAGGCAGGCTGGCAGATCCCACAGTTCGGGGCAGGCAGGCAGGCATATCCCAGTTCGGGGCAGGCAGATCCCACAGTTCGGGGCAGGCTGGCAGATCTCACAGTTCGGGGAGGCAGAACGCACAGTTCGGGGCTGGCAGGCAGATCCCACAGTTCAGGGCAGGGAGGCAGATCCCACAGTTCGAGGCAGGCAGGCAGATCCCACAGTTTGGGGCAGGCAGGCAGATCCCACAGTTCGAGGCAGGCAGGCAGATCCCACAGTTCGGGACAGACAGCCAGTCAGATCCCACAGTTCGAGGCAGGCAGGCAGGCAGATCCCAAGTTCGGGGCAGGCAGGCAGATCCCACAGTCCGGGGCAGGCAGGCAGATCCCACAGTTCGGGACAGGCAGGCAGGCAGATCCCACCATTCGGGGCAGGCAGGCAGATCCCACAGTTCGGGACAGACAGGCAGGCTGGCAGATCCCACAGTTCGGAGCAGGCAGGCAGGCAGATCCCACAGTTCGAGGCAGGCAGATCCCACAGTTCGAGGCAGGCAGGCAGATCCCACAGTTTGGGGCAGGCAGGCAGATCCCTCACATCGAGGCAGGCAGGCAGGCAGATCACACAGTTCGGAGCAGGCAGGCAGATCCCACAGTTCGGAGCAGGCAGGCAGGCAGATCCCTCACATCGAGGCAGGCAGGCAGGCAGATCCCACAGTTCGGGGCAGTCAGGCAGATCCCACAGTTCGGGGCAGGCAGGCAGATCCCACAGTTCGGGACAGGCTGGCAGGCAGATCCCACCATTCGGGGCAGTTAGGCAGATCCCACAGTTCGGGACAGACAGGCAGGCTGGCAGATCCCTCAGTTCGGGGCAGGCAGGCAGGCATATCCCAGTTCGGGGCAGGCAGATCCCACAGTTCGGGGCAGGCTGGCAGATCTCACAGTTCGGGGAGGCAGAACGCACAGTTCGGGGCTGGCAGGCAGATCCCACAGTTCAGGGCAGGGAGGCAGATCCCACAGTTCGAGGCAGGCAGGCAGGTCCCACAGTTTGGGGCAGGCAGGCAGATCCCACAGTTCGAGGCAGGCAGGCAGATCCCACAGTTCGGGACAGACAGCCAGTCAGATCCCACAGTTCGAGGCAGGCAGGCAGGCAGATCCCAAGTTCGGGGCAGGCAGGCAGATCCCACAGTTCGGGGCAGGCAGGCAGATCACACAGTTCGAGGCAGGCAGGCAGATCCCACAGTTCAAGGCAGGCAGGCAGATTCCACAGTTCGTGGCAGGCAGGCAGATCCCGCAGTTCGGGGCAGGCAGGCGGATCCCACAGTTCGGGGCATGCAAATCCCACAGTTTGGGGCAGGCAGGCAGATCCCACAGTTCGAGGCAGGCAGGCAGATCCCACAGTTCGGGACAGACAGCCAGGCAGATCCCACCGTTCGAGGCAGGCAGGCAGGCAGATCCCACAGTTCGAGGTAGGCAGATCCCACAGTTCAAGGCAGGCTGGCAGGCAGATCCCACAGTTCGAGGCAGGCAGGCAGATCCCACAGTTTGGGGCAGGCAGGCAGATCCCACAGTACGGGGCCGGCAGATCCACAGTTCGAGGCAGGCAGGCAGATCCCACAGTTCGGGGCAGGTAGGCAGGCAGATCCCACAGTTCGAGGCAGGCAGGCAGGCAGATCCCACAGTTCGAGGCTGGCAGGCAGATCCCACAGTTCGAGGCAGGCAGGCAGGCGGATCCCACAGTTCGGGGCATGCAAATCCCACAGTTCGGGGCAGGCAGGCAGATCCCACAGTTCGAGGCAGGCAGGCAGATCCCACAGTTCGGGACAGACAGCCAGGCAGATTCCACCGTTCGAGGCAGGCAGGCAGGCAGATCCCACAGTTCGAGGCAGGCAGATCCCACAGTTCAAGGCAGGCTGGCAGGCAGATCCCACAGTTCGAGGCAGGCAGGCAGATCCCACAGTTTGGGGCAGGCAGGCAGATCCCACAGTACGGGGCCGGCAGATCCAAAGTTCGAGGCAGGCAGGCAGATCCCACAGTTTGGGGCAGGCAGATCCCACAGTTCAAGGCAGGCTGGCAGGCAGATCCCACAGTTCAAGGCAGGCAGGCAGATCCCACAGTTTGGGGCAGGCCAGCAGATCCCACAGTTCGGAGCAGGAAGGCAGGCAGATCCCACAGTTCGGGGCAGGCTGGCAGGCAGATCCCACAGTTTGGGGCAGGCAGGCAGATCCCACAATACGGGGCCGGCAGATCCACAGTTCGAGGCAGGCAGGCAGATCCCACAGTTTGGGGCAGGCCGGCAGATCCCACAGTTCGGAGCAGGCAGGCAGGCAGATCCCACAGTTCGGGGCAGACAGGCAGATCCCACAGTTCGGGACAGACAGGCGGGCTGGCAGATCCCACAGTTCGGGGCAGGCAGGCAGGCAGATCCGTGGCAGGCAGGCAGATCCCACAGTTCGGGGCAGGCAGGCAGAATCCACAGTTCGAGGCAGGTAGGCAGGCAGATCCCACAGTTCAGGGAAGGCAGGCAGACACCACAGTTCGAGGCAGGCAGGCAGTCAGATCCCACAGTTTGGGGCAGGTAGGCAGATCTCACAGTTCGGGGCAGGCAGGCAGATTCCACAGTTCGAGGCAGGCAGGCAGATCCCACAGTTCGGGGCAGGCAGGCAGATCCCACAGTTCGGGGCAGGCAGGCAGATCCCACAGTTCGGGGCAGGCAGGCAGATCCCACAGTTTGAGGCACGCAGGCAGATCCCACAATTTGGTTCAGGCAGGCAGATCGCACAGTTCCGGGCAGGCAGGCAGACACCACAGTTCGGGTCAGGGAGGCATATCCCACAGTTTGGGACAGGCCGGCAGATCCCACATTTCGGGGCAGACAGGCAGATCCCACAGTTCGGGTCAGGCAGGCAGATCCCACAGTTCGGGACAGGCAGGCAGATCCCACAGTTCGAGGGAGGCAGGCAGATCCCACATTTCGGGGCCGGCAGGCAGATCCCACAGTTCGAGGCAGGCAGGCAGGCAGATCCCACAGTTCGGGGCAGGCAGGCAGGCAGATCCCACAGTTCGAGGTAGGCAGATCCCACAGTTCGAGGCAGGCAGGCAGGCAGATCCCACAGTTCGGGGCAGGCAGGCAGATCCCACAGTTCGAGGCAGGCAGGCAGGCAGGCAGATCCCACAGTTCGAGGCAGGCAGGCAGGCAGGCAGATACCACAGTTCAAGGCAGGGAGGCAGATCCCACAGTTTGGGCCAGGCAGGCAGATCCCACAGTTCGGGGCAGGCAGGGAGATCCCACAGTTCGGGGCAGGCAGGCAGATCCCACAGTTCGAGGCAGGCAGGCAGGCAGGCAGATCCCACAGTTCGAGGCAGGCAGGCAGGCAGGCAGATCCCACAGTTCAAGGCAGGCAGGCAGATCCCACAGTTCGGGACAGACAGCCAGGCAGATCCCACAGTTCGAGGCAGGCAGGCAGGCAGATCCCACAGTTCGGGGCAGGCAGGCAGTTCCCACAGTTCGAGGCAGGTAGGCAGGCAGGCAGATCCCACAGTTCGAGGCAGGCAGGCAGGCAGGCAGATCCCACAGTTCAAGGCAGGCAGGCAGATCCCACAGTTTGGGCCAGGCAGGCAGATCCCACAGTTCGGGGCAGGCTGGCAGATCCCACAGTTCGGGGCAGGCAGGCAGATCCCACAGTTCGAGGCAGGCAGGCAGGCAGGCAGATCCCACAGTTCAAGGCAGGCAGGCAGATCCCACAGTTTGGGTCAGGCAGGCAGATCTCACAGTTCGGGGCAGGCAGGCAGATCCCACAGTTTGGGGCAGGCAGGCAGGCAGATCCCACAGTTCGAGGCAGGCAGATCCCACAGTTCGAGGCAGGCAGGCAGGCAGATCCCACAGTTTGGGGCAGGTAGGCAGATCTCACAGTTCGGGGCAGGCAGGCAGATTCCACAGTTCGAGGCAGGCAGGCAGATCCCACAGTTCGGGGCAGGCAGGCAGATCCCACAGTTCGGGGCAGGCAGGCAGATCCCACAGTTCGGGGCAGGCAGGCAGATCCCACAATTTGATTCAGGCAGGCAGATCCCACAGTTCCGGGCAGGCAGGCAGACACCACAGTTCGGGTCAGGCAGGCAGATCCCACAGTTCGGGACAGGCAGGCAGATCCCACAGTTCGAGGGAGGCAGGCAGATCCCACAGTTCGGGGCCAGCAGGCAGATCCCACAGTTCGAGGCAGGCAGGCAGGCAGATCCCACAGTTCGGGGCAGGCAGGCAGGCAGATCCCACAGTTCGAGGTAGGCAGATCCCACAGTTCGAGGCAGGCAGGCAGGCAGATCCCACAGTTCGGGGCAGGCAGGCAGATCCCACAGTTCGAGGCAGGCAGGCAGGCAGGCAGATCCCACAGTTCGAGGCAGGCAGGCAGGCAGGCAGATCCCACAGTTCAAGGCAGGCAGGCAGATCCCACAGTTTGGGCCAGGCAGGCAGATCCCACAGTTCGGGGCAGGCAGGCAGATCCCACAGTTCGGGGCAGGCAGGCAGATCCCACAGTTCGAGGCAGGCAGGCAGGCAGGCAGATCCCACAGTTCAAGGCAGGCAGGCAGATCCCACAGTTTGGGCCAGGCAGGCAGATCTCACAGTTCGGAGCAGGCAGGCAGATCCCACAGTTTGGGGCAGGCAGGCAGGCAGATCCCACAGTTCGAGGCAGGCAGATCCCACAGTTCGAGGCAGGCAGGCAGGCAGATCCCACAGTTTGGGGCAGGTAGGCAGATCTCACAGTTCGGGGCAGGCAGGCAGATTCCACAGTTCGAGGCGGGCAGGCAGATCCCACAGTTCGGGGCAGGCAGGCAGATCCCACAGTTCGGGGCAGGCAGGCAGATCCCACAGTTCGGGGCAGGCAGGCAGATCCCACAGTTTGAGGCACGCAGGCAGATCCCACAATTTGGGGCAGGCAGGCAGATCCCACAGTTCCGGGCAGGCAGGCAGACACCACAGTTCGGGTCAGGGAGGCATATCCCACAGTTTGGGACAGGCAGGCAGATCCCACATTTCGGGGCAGACAGGCAGATCCCACAGTTCGGGACAGGCAGGCAGTTCCCACAGTTCGAGGGAAGCAGGCAGATCCCACAGTTCGGGGCAGGCAGATCCCACAGTTCAAGGCAGGCTGGCAGGCAGATCCCACAGTTCAAGGCAGGCAGGCAGATCCCACAGTTTGGGGCAGGCCAGCAGATCCCACAGTTCGGAGCAGGCAGGCAGGCAGATCCCACAGTTCGGGGCAGGCTGGCAGGCAGATCCCACAGTTTGGGGCAGGCAGGCAGATCCCACAATACGGGGCCGGCAGATCCACAGTTCGAGGCAGGCAGGCAGATCCCACAGTTTGGGGCAGGCCGGCAGATCCCACAGTTCGGAGCAGGCAGGCAGGCAGATCCCACAGTTCGGGGCAGACAGGCAGATCCCACAGTTCGGGACAGACAGGCGGGCTGGCAGATCCCACCGTTCGAGGCAGGCAGGCAGGCAGGCAGATCCCACAGTTCGAGGCAGGCAGGCAGGCAGACAGATCCCACAGTTCAAGGCAGGCAGGCAGATCCCACAGTTCAGTGCAGGCAGGTAGATCCCACAATTTGGGGCAGGCAGGCAGATTCCACCGTTTGGGGCAGGCAGGCAGATCCCACAGTTCGGGGCAGGGAGGCAGATCCCACAGTTCGGGGCAGGCAGGCAGATCCCACCGTTCGAGGCAGGCAGGCAGGCAGGCAGATCCCACAGTTCCGGGCAGGCAGGCAGACACCACAGTTCGGGTCAGGGAGGCATATCCCACAGTTTGGGACAGGCAGGCAGATCCCACATTTCGGGGCAGACAGGCAGATCCCACAGTTCGGGTCAGGCAGGCAGATCCCACAGTTCGGGACAGGCAGGCAGATCCCACAGTTCGAGGGAAGCAGGCAGATCCCACAGTTCGGGGCCGGCAGGCAGATCCCACAGTTCGAGGCAGGCAGGCAGGCAGATCCCACAGTTCGGGGCAGGCTGGCAGGCAGATCCCACAGTTTGAGTCAGGCAGGCAGGCAGATCCCACAGTTCGAGGTAGGCAGATCCCACAGTTCGGGGCAGGCAGGCAGGCAGATCCCACAGATCGGGGCAGGCAGGCAGATTGCACAGTTCGGGGCAGGAAGGCAGATCCTACAGTTCGGGGCCGGCAGATCCCACAGTTCGGGGCTGGCAGGCAGATCCCACAGTTCGGGGCAGGGAGGCAGATCCCACAGTTCGAGGCAGGCAGGCAGATCCCACAGTTCAAGGTAGGCAGGCAGATCCCACAGTTCGAGGCAGGCAGATCCCACAGTTCGGGGCAGGCAGGCAGATCCCACAGTTCGGGGCAGGCAGGCAGATCCCACCGTTCGAGGCAGGCAGGCAGGCAGGCAGATCCCACAGTTCGAGGCAGGCAGGCAGGCAGGCAGGCAGACAGATCCCACAGTTCAAGGCAGGCAGGCAGATCCCACAGTTCAGTGCAGGCAGGTAGATCCCACAATTTGGGGCAGGCAGGCAGATTCCACCGTTTGGGGCAGGCAGGCAGATCCTACAGTTCGGGGCAGGGAGGCAGATTCCACAGTTCGAGGCAGGCAGATCCCACAGTTCGGGGCAGGCAGGCAGATCCCACAGTTCGGGGCAGGCAGGCAGATCCCACAGTTCGAGGCAGGCAGGCAGGCAGGCAGATCCCACAGTTCGTGGCAGGCAGGCAGATCCCACAGTTCGGGACAGACAGCCAGGCAGATCCCACAGTTCGAGGCAGGCAGGCAGGCAGATCCCACAGTTCGGGGCAGGCAGGCAGATCCCACAGTTCGAGGCAGGCAGGCAGGCAGGCAGATCCCACAGTTCGAGGCAGGCAGGCAGGCAGGCAGATCCCACAGTTCGAGGCAGGCAGGCAGGCAGATCCCACAGTTCGGGGCAGGCAGGCAGATCCCACAGTTCGAGGCAGGCAGGCAGGCAGGCAGATCCCACAGTTCGAGGCAGGCAGGCAGGCAGGCAGATCCCACAGTTCGAGGCAGGCAGGCAGGCTGATCCCACAGTTCGGGGCAGGCAGGCAGAGCCCACAGTTCGGGGCAGGCAGGCAGATCCCACAGTTCGTGGCAGGTAGGCAGATCCCACAGTTCGGGGCATGCAGATCCCACAGTTCGGGGCAGGCAGGCAGATCCCTCACATCGAGGCAGGCAGGCAGGCAGATCACACAGTTCGGAGCAGGCAGGCAGATCCCACAATTCGAAGCAGGCAGGCAGGCAGATCCCTCACATCGAGGCAGGCAGGCAGGCCGATCCCACAGTTCGGGGCAGGCAGGCAGATCCCACAGTTCGGGGCAGGCAGGCAGATCCCACAGTTCGGGACAGGCAGGCAGGCAGATCCCACCATTCGGGGCAGGCAGGCAGATCCCACAGTTCGGGACAGACAGGCAGGCTGGCAGATCCGACAGTTCGGGGCAGGCAGGCAGGCATATCCCACAGTTCGAGGCAGGCAGGCAGATCCCACAGTTCGGGGCAGGTAGGCAGGCAGATCCCACAGTTCGAGGCAGGCAGGCAGGCAGATCCCACAGTTCGAGGCTGGCAGGCAGATCCCACAGTTCGAGGCAGGCAGGCAGGCAGATCACACAGTTCGGGGCAGGCAGATCCCACAGTTCGGGGCAGGCAGGCAGACGCACAGTTCGGGACAGGAAGGCAGATCCCACAGTTCGAGGCAGGCAGTCAGGCAGATCCCACAGTTTGGGGCAGGCAGGCAGGCAGATCCCACAGTTCGAGGCAGGCAGATCCCACAGTTCAAGGCAGGCTGGCAGGCAGATCCCACAGTTCGAGGCAGGCAGGCAGATCCCACAGTTCCGGGCAGGCAGGCAGATCCCACAGTTCGGGACAGGCAGGCAGGCAGATCCCACCATTCGGGGCAGGCAGGCAGATCCCACAGTTCGGGACAGACAGGCAGGCTGGCAGATCCCACAGTTCGGGGCAGGCAGGCAGGCATATCCCACAGTTCGAGGCAGGCAGGCAGATCCCACAGTTCGGGGCAGGTAGGCAGGCAGATCCCACAGTTCGAGGCAGGCAGGCAGGCAGATCCCACAGTTCGAGGCTGGCAGGCAGATCCCACAGTTCGAGGCAGGCAGGCAGGCAGATCACACAGTTCGGGGCAGGCAGATCCCACAGTTCGGGGCAGGCAGGCAGACGCACAGTTCGGGACAGGAAGGCAGATCCCACAGTTCGAGGCAGGCAGTCAGGCAGATCCCACAGTTTGGGGCAGGCAGGCAGGCAGATCCCACAGTTCGAGGCAGGCAGATCCCACAGTTCAAGGCAGGCTGGCAGGCAGATCCCACAGTTCGAGGCAGGCAGGCAGATCCCACAGTTCCGGGCAGGCAGGCAGACACCACAGTTCGGGAAAGGGAGGCATATCCCACAGTTTGGGACAGGCAGGCAGATCCCACATTTCGGGGCAGACAGGCAGATCCCACAGTTCGGGTCAGGCAGGCAGATTCCACAGTTCGGGACAGGCAGGCAGATCCCACAGTTTGAGAGAAGCAGGCAGATCCCACAGTTCGGGGCAGGCAGGCAGATCCCACAGTTCGGGACAGGCTGGCAGGCAGATCCCACCATTCGGGGCAGTTAGGCAGATCCCACAGTTCGGGACAGACAGGCAGGCTGGCAGATCCCACAGTTCGGGGCAGGCAGGCAGGCATATCCCAGTTCGGGGCAGGCAGATCCCACAGTTCGGGGCAGGCTGGCAGATCTCACAGTTCGGGGAGGCAGAACGCACAGTTCGGGGCTGGCAGGCAGATCCCACAGTTCAGGGCAGGGAGGCAGATCCCACAGTTCGAGGCAGGCAGGCAGATCCCACAGTTTGGGGCAGGCAGGCAGATCCCACAGTTCGAGGCAGGCAGGCAGATCCCACAGTTCGGGACAGACAGCCAGTCAGATCCCACAGTTCGAGGCAGGCAGGCAGGCAGATCCCAAGTTCGGGGCAGGCAGGCAGATCCCACAGTTCGGGGCAGGCAGGCAGATCACACAGTTCGAGGCAGGCAGGCAGATCCCACAGTTCAAGGCAGGCAGGCAGATTCCACAGTTCGTGGCAGGCAGGCAGATCCCGCAGTTCGGGGCAGGCAGGCGGATCCCACAGTTCGGGGCATGCAAATCCCACAGTTTGGGGCAGGCAGGCAGATCCCACAGTTCGAGGCAGGCAGGCAGATCCCACAGTTCGGGACAGACAGCCAGGCAGATCCCACCGTTCGAGGCAGGCAGGCAGGCAGATCCCACAGTTCGAGGTAGGCAGATCCCACAGTTCAAGGCAGGCTGGCAGGCAGATCCCACAGTTCGAGGCAGGCAGGCAGATCCCACAGTTTGGGGCAGGCAGGCAGATCCCACAGTACGGGGCCGGCAGATCCACAGTTCGAGGCAGGCAGGCAGATCCCACAGTTCGGGGCAGGTAGGCAGGCAGATCCCACAGTTCGAGGCAGGCAGGCAGGCAGATCCCACAGTTCGAGGCTGGCAGGCAGATCCCACAGTTCGAGGCAGGCAGGCAGGCGGATCCCACAGTTCGGGGCATGCAAATCCCACAGTTCGGGGCAGGCAGGCAGATCCCACAGTTCGAGGCAGGCAGGCAGATCCCACAGTTCGGGACAGATAGCCAGGCAGATCCCACCGTTCGAGGCAGGCAGGCAGGCAGATCCCACAGTTCGAGGCAGGCAGATCCCACAGTTCAAGGCAGGCTGGCAGGCAGATCCCACAGTTCGAGGCAGGCAGGCAGATCCCACAGTTTGGGGCAGGCAGGCAGATCCCACAGTACGGAGCCGGCAGATCCAAAGTTCGAGGCAGGCAGGCAGATCCCACAGTTTGGGGCAGGCAGATCCCACAGTTCAAGGCAGGCTGGCAGGCAGATCCCACAGTTCAAGGCAGGCAGGCAGATCCCACAGTTTGGGGCAGGCCAGCAGATCCCACAGTTCGGAGCAGGAAGGCAGGCAGATCCCTCACATCGAGGCAGGCAGGCAGGCAGATCCCACAGTTCGGGGCAGTCAGGCAGATCCCACAGTTCGGGGCAGGCAGGCAGATCCCACAGTTCGGGACAGGCTGGCAGGCAGATCCCACCATTCGGGGCAGTTAGGCAGATCCCACAGTTCGGGACAGACAGGCAGGCTGGCAGATCCCACAGTTCGAAGCAGGCAGGCAGGCATATCCCAGTTCGGGGCAGGCAGATCCCACAGTTCGGGGCAGGCTGGCAGATCTCACAGTTCGGGGAGGCAGAACGCACAGTTCGGGGCTGGCAGGCAGATCCCACAGTTCAGGGCAGGGAGGCAGATCCCACAGTTCGAGGCAGGCAGGCAGATCCCACAGTTTGGGGCAGGCAGGCAGATCCCACAGTTCGAGGCAGGCAGGCAGATCCCACAGTTCGGGACAGACAGCCAGTCAGATCCCACAGTTCGAGGCAGGCAGGCAGGCAGATCCCAAGTTCGGGGCAGGCAGGCAGATCCCACAGTTCGGGGCAGGCAGGCAGATCACACAGTTCGAGGCAGGCAGGCAGATCCCACAGTTCAAGGCAGGCATGCAGATCCCACAGTTCGGGGCAGGCAGGCAGATCCCACAGTTCGGGGCAGGCAGGCAGATCCCACAATTTGGTTCAGGCAGGCAGATCCCACAGTTCCGGGCAGGCAGGCAGACACCACAGTTCGGGTCAGGCAGGCAGATCCCACAGTTCGGGACAGGCAGGCAGATCCCACAGTTCGAGGGAGGCAGGCAGATCCCACAGTTCGGGGCCAGCAGGCAGATCCCACAGTTCGAGGCAGGCAGGCAGGCAGATCCCACAGTTCGGGGCAGGCAGGCAGGCAGATCCCACAGTTCGAGGTAGGCAGATCCCACAGTTCGAGGCAGGCAGGCAGGCAGATCCCACAGTTCGGGGCAGGCAGGCAGATCCCACAGTTCGAGGCAGGCAGGCAGGCAGGCAGATCCCACAGTTCGAGGCAGGCAGGCAGGCAGGCAGATCCCACAGTTCAAGGCAGGCAGGCAGATCCCACAGTTTGGGCCAGGCAGGCAGATCCCACAGTTCGGGGCAGGCAGGCAGATCCCACAGTTCGGGGCAGGCAGGCAGATCCCACAGTTCGAGGCAGGCAGGCAGGCAGGCAGATCCCACAGTTCAAGGCAGGCAGGCAGATCCCACAGTTTGGGCCAGGCAGGCAGATCTCACAGTTCGGAGCAGGCAGGCAGATCCCACAGTTTGGGGCAGGCAGGCAGGCAGATCCCACAGTTCGAGGCAGGCAGATCCCACAGTTCGAGGCAGGCAGGCAGGCAGATCCCACAGTTTGGGGCAGGTAGGCAGATCTCACAGTTCGGGGCAGGCAGGCAGATTCCACAGTTCGAGGCGGGCAGGCAGATCCCACAGTTCGGGGCAGGCAGGCTGATCCCACAGTTCGGGGCAGGCAGGCAGAGCCCACAGTTCGGGGCAGGCAGGCAGATCCCACAGTTCGTGGCAGGTAGGCAGATCCCACAGTTCGGGGCAGGCAGGCGGATCCCACAGTTCGGGGCATGCAGATCCCACAGTTCGGGGCAGGCAGGCAGATCCCTCACATCGAGGCAGGCAGGCAGGCAGATCACACAGTTCGGAGCAGGCAGGCAGATCCCACAATTCGAAGCAGGCAGGCAGGCAGATCCCTCACATCGAGGCAGGCAGGCAGGCCGATCCCACAGTTCGGGGCAGGCAGGCAGATCCCACAGTTCGGGGCAGGCAGGCAGATCCCACAGTTCGGGACAGGCAGGCAGGCAGATCCCACCATTCGGGGCAGGCAGGCAGATCCCACAGTTCGGGACAGACAGGCAGGCTGGCAGATCCGACAGTTCGGGGCAGGCAGGCAGGCATATCCCACAGTTCGAGGCAGGCAGGCAGATCCCACAGTTCGGGGCAGGTAGGCAGGCAGATCCCACAGTTCGAGGCAGGCAGGCAGGCAGATCCCACAGTTCGAGGCTGGCAGGCAGATCCCACAGTTCGAGGCAGGCAGGCAGGCAGATCACACAGTTCGGGGCAGGCAGATCCCACAGTTCGGGGCAGGCAGGCAGACGCACAGTTCGGGACAGGAAGGCAGATCCCACAGTTCGAGGCAGGCAGTCAGGCAGATCCCACAGTTTGGGGCAGGCAGGCAGGCAGATCCCACAGTTCGAGGCAGGCAGATCCCACAGTTCAAGGCAGGCTGGCAGGCAGATCCCACAGTTCGAGGCAGGCAGGCAGATCCCACAGTTCCGGGCAGGCAGGCAGACACCACAGTTCGGGAAAGGGAGGCATATCCCACAGTTTGGGACAGGCAGGCAGATCCCACATTTCGGGGCAGACAGGCAGATCCCACAGTTCGGGTCAGGCAGGCAGATTCCACAGTTCGGGACAGGCAGGCAGATCCCACAGTTCGAGAGAAGCAGGCAGATCCCACATTTCGGGGCAGGCAGGCAGATCCCACAGTTCGAGGCAGGCAGGCAGGCAGATCCCACAGTTCGGGGCAGGCTGGCAGGCAGATCCCACAGTTCGAGTCAGGCAGGCAGGCAGATCCCACAGTTCGAGGTAGGCAGATCCCACAGTTCGGGGCAGGCAGGCAGGCAGATCCCACAGATCGGGGCAGGCAGGCAGATTGCACAGTTCGGGGCAGGAAGGCAGATCCTACAGTTCGGGGCCGGCAGATCCCACAGTTCGGGGCTGGCAGGCAGATCCCACAGTTCGGGGCAGGGAGGCAGATCCCACAGTTCGAGGCAGGCAGGCAGATCCCACAGTTCAAGGTAGGCAGGCAGATCCCACAGTTCGAGGCAGGCAGATCCCACAGTTCGGGGCAGGCAGGCAGATCCCACAGTTCGGGGCAGGCAGGCAGATCCCACCGTTCCAGGCAGGCAGGCAGGCAGGCAGATCCCACAGTTCGAGGCAGGCAGGCAGGCAGGCAGGCAGACAGATCCCACAGTTCAAGGCAGGCAGGCAGATCCCACAGTTCAGTGCAGGCAGGTAGATCCCACAATTTGGGGCAGGCAGGCAGATTCCACCGTTTGGGGCAGGCAGGCAGATCCCACAGTTCGGGGCAGGGAGGCAGATTCCACAGTTCGAGGCAGGCAGATCCCACAGTTCGGGGCAGGCAGGCAGATCCCACAGTTCGGGGCAGGCAGGCAGATCCCACAGTTCGAGGTAGGCAGGCAGGCAGGCAGATCCCACAGTTCGTGGCAGGCAGGCAGATCCCACAGTTCGGGACAGACAGCCAGGCAGATCCCACAGTTCGAGGCAGGCAGGCAGGCAGATCCCACAGTTCGGGGCAGGCAGGCAGATCCCACAGTTCGAGGCAGGCAGGCAGGCAGGCAGATCCCACAGTTCGAGGCAGGCAGGCAGGCAGGCAGATCCCACAGTTCGAGGCAGGCAGGCAGGCAGATCCCACAGTTCGGGGCAGGCAGGCAGATCCCACAGTTCGAGGCAGGCAGGCAGGCAGGCAGATCCCACAGTTCGAGGCAGCCAGGCAGGCAGGCAGATCCCACAGTTCGAGGCAGGCAGGCAGGCTGATCCCACAGTTCGGGGCAGGCAGGCAGATCCCACAGTTCGGGGCAGGCAGGCAGATCCCACAGTTCGTGGCAGGTAGGCAGATCCCACAGTTCGGGGCAGGCAGGCGGATCCCACAGTTCGGGGCATGCAGATCCCACAGTTCGGGGCAGGCAGGCAGATCCCTCACATCGAGGCAGGCAGGCAGGCAGATCACACAGTTCGGAGCAGGCAGGCAGATCCCACAATTCGAAGCAGGCAGGCAGGCAGATCCCTCACATCGAGGCAGGCAGGCAGGCCGATCCCACAGTTCGGGGCAGGCAGGCAGATCCCACAGTTCGGGGCAGGCAGGCAGATCCCACAGTTCGGGACAGGCAGGCAGGCAGATCCCACCATTCGGGGCAGGCAGGCAGATCCCACAGTTCGGGACAGACAGGCAGGCTGGCAGATCCGACAGTTCGGGGCAGGCAGGCAGGCATATCCCACAGTTCGAGGCAGGCAGGCAGATCCCACAGTTCGGGGCAGGTAGGCAGGCAGATCCCACAGTTCGAGGCAGGCAGGCAGGCAGATCCCACAGTTCGAGGCTGGCAGGCAGATCCCACAGTTCGAGGCAGGCAGGCAGGCAGATCACACAGTTCGGGGCAGGCAGATCCCACAGTTCGGGGCAGGCAGGCAGACGCACAGTTGGGGACAGGAAGGCAGATCCCACAGTTCGAGGCAGGCAGGCAGGCAGATCCCACAGTTTGGGGCAGGCAGGCAGGCAGATCCCACAGTTCGAGGCAGGCAGATCCCACAGTTCAAGGCAGGCTGGCAGGCAGATCCCACAGTTCGAGGCAGGCAGGCAGATCCCACAGTTTGGGGCAGGCAGGCAGATCCCACAGTACGGGGCCGGCAGATCCACAGTTCGAGGCAGGCAGGCAGATCCCACAGTTTGGGGCAGGCAGATCCCACAGTTCAAGGCAGGCTGGCAGGCAGATCCCACAGTTCAAGGCAGGCAGGCAGATCCCACAGTTCGGGGCAGGCAGGCGGATCCCACAGTTCGGGGCATGCAGATCCCACAGTTCGGGGCAGGCAGGCAGATCCCACAGTTCGAGGCAGGAATATCCCACAGTTCGGGGCAGGGAGGCAGGCAGATCCCACAGTTCGGGGCAGGGAGGCTGATCCCACAGTTCGGGACAGACAGCCAGGCAGATCCCACAGTTCGTGGCAGGCAGGCAGATCCCACAGTTCGAGGCAGGCAGGCAGATCCCACAGTTCGGGACAGACAGCCAGGCAGATCCCACAGTTCGAGGCAGGCAGGCAGGCAGATCCCACAGTTCGGGGCAGGCAGGCAGATCCCACAGTTCGGGGCAGGCAGGCAGATCCCACAGTTCGGGGCAGGGAGGCAGATCCCACAGTTCGGGGCAGGAAGGCAGATCCCACTGTTCGAGGTAGGCAGGCAGGCAGATCCCACTGTTCGAGGCAGGCAGATCCCACAGTTCGAGGCAGGGAAGCAGATCCCACAGTTTGGGGCAGGCAGGCAGATCCCTCAGATCGAGGCAGGCAGGCACGCAGATCACACAGTTCGGAGCAGGCAGGCAGATCCCACAGTTCGGAGCAGGCAGGCAGGCTGATCCCACAGTTCGAGGCAGGCAGATCCCACAGTTCGAGGCAGGCAGGCAGATCCCGCAGTTTGGGGCAGGCAGGCAGATCCCACAGTTCGGAGCAGGCAGGCAGGCAGATCCCTCACATCGAGGCAGGCAGGCAGGCAGATCCCACAGTTCGGGGCAGGCAGGCAGATCCCACAGTCCGGGGCAGGCAGGCAGATCCCACAGTTCGGGACAGGCAGGCAGGCAGATCCCACCATTCGGGGCAGGCAGGCAGATCCCACAGTTCGTGACAGACAGGCAGGCTGGTAGATCCCACAGTTCGGAGCAGGCAGGCAGGCAGATCCCACAGTTCGAGGCAGGCAGATCCCACAGTTCGAGGCAGGCAGGCAGATCCCACAGTTTGGGGCAGGCAGGCAGATCCCTCACATCGAGGCAGGCAGGCAGGCAGATCACACAGTTCGGAGCAGGCAGGCAGATCCCACAGTTCGGAGCAGGCAGGCAGGCAGATCCCTCACATCGAGGCAGGCAGGCAGGCAGATCCCACAGTTCGGGGCAGTCAGGCAGATCCCACAGTTCGGGGCAGGCAGGCAGATCCCACAGTTCGGGACAGGCTGGCAGGCAGATCCCACCATTCGGGGCAGTTAGGCAGATCCCACAGTTCGGGACAGACAGGCAGGCTGGCAGATCCCACAGTTCGGGGCAGGCAGGCAGGCATATCCCACAGTTCGGGGCAGGCAGATCCCCACAGTTCGGGGCAGGCTGGCAGATCTCACAGTTCGGGGAGGCAGAACGCACAGTTCGGGGCTGGCAGGCAGATCCCACAGTTCAGGGCAGGGAGGCAGATCCCACAGTTCGAGGCAGGCAGGCAGATCCCACAGTTTGGGGCAGGCAGGCAGATCCCACAGTTCGAGGCAGGCAGGCAGATCCCACAGTTCGGGACAGACAGCCAGTCAGATCCCACAGTTCGAGGCAGGCAGGCAGGCAGATCCCACAGTTCGGGGCAGGCAGGCAGATCCCACAGTTCGGGGCAGGCAGGCAGATCACACAGTTCGAGGCAGGCAGGCAGATTCCACAGTTCGTGGCAGGCAGGCAGATCCCGCAGTTCGGGGCAGGCAGGCGGATCCCACAGTTCGGGGCATGGAAATCCCACAGTTCGGGGCAGGCAGGCAGATCCCACAGTTCGAGGCAGGCAGGCAGATCCCACAGTTCGGGACAGACAGCCAGGCAGATCCCACCGTTCGAGGCAGGCAGGCAGGCAGATCCCACAGTTCGAGGCAGGCAGATCCCACAGTTCAAGGCAGGCTGGCAGGCAGATCCCACAGTTCGAGGCAGGCAGGCAGATCCCACAGTTTGGGGCAGGCAGGCAGATCCCACAGTACGGGGCCGGCAGATCCACAGTTCGAGGCAGGCAGGCAGATCCCACAGTTCGGGGCAGGTAGGCAGGCAGATCCCACAGTTCGAGGCAGGCAGGCAGGCAGATCCCACAGTTCGAGGCTGGCAGGCAGATCCCACATTTCGAGGCAGGCAGGCAGGCGGATCCCACAGTTCGGGGCATGCAAATCCCACAGTTCGGGGCAGGCAGGCAGATCCCACAGTTCGAGGCAGGCAGGCAGATCCCACAGTTCGGGACAGACAGCCAGGCAGATCCCACCGTTCGAGGCAGGCAGGCAGGCAGATCCCACAGTTCGAGGCAGGCAGATCCCACAGTTCAAGGCAGGCTGGCAGGCAGATCCCACAGTTCGAGGCAGGCAGGCAGATCCCACAGTTTGGGGCAGGCAGGCAGATCCCACAGTACGGGGCCGGCAGATCCACAGTTCGAGGCAGGCAGGCAGATCCCACAGTTTGGGGCAGGCAGATCCCACAGTTCAAGGCAGGCTGGCAGGCAGATCCCACAGTTCAAGGCAGGCAGGCAGATCCCACAGTTTGGGGCAGGCCAGCAGATCCCACAGTTCGGAGCAGGCAGGCAGGCAGATCCCACAGTTCGGGGCAGGCTGGCAGGCAGATCCCACAGTTTGGGGCAGGCAGGCAGATCCCACAATACGGGGCCGGCAGATCCACAGTTCGAGGCAGGCAGGCAGATCCCACAGTTTGGGGCAGGCCGGCAGATCCCACAGTTCGGAGCAGGCAGGCAGGCAGATCCCACAGTTCGGGGCAGACAGGCAGATCCCACAGTTCGGGACAGACAGGCGGGCTGGCAGATCCCACAGTTCGGGGCAGGCAGGCAGATCCCACAGTTCGAGGCAGGAAGGCAGATCCCACAGTTCGGGGCAGGCTGGCAGATCCCACAGTTCGAGGCTGGCAGGCAGATCCCACAGTTCGAGGCAGGCAGGCAGGCGGATCCCACAGTTCGGGGCAGGAAGGCGGATCCCACAGTTCGGGGCAGGCAGGCAGAATCCACAGTTCGAGGCAGGTAGGCAGGCAGATCCCACAGTTCAGGGAAGGCAGGCAGATCCCACAGTTCGAGGCAGGCAGGCAGATCCCACAGTTCGAGGCAGGAAGGCAGATCCCACAGTTCGGGGCAGGCTGGCAGATCCCACAGTTCGAGGCTGGCAGGCAGATCCCACAGTTCGAGGCAGGCAGGCAGGCGGATCCCACAGTTCGGGGCAGGAAGGCGGATCCCACAGTTCAGGGCAGGGAGACAGATCCCACAGTTCGAGGCAGGCAGGCAGATCCCACAGTTCGGGACAGACAGCCAGGCAGATCCCACCGTTCGAGGCAGGCAGGCAGGCAGATCCCACAGTTCGAGGCAGGCAGATCCCACAGTTCAAGGCAGGCTGGCAGGCAGATCCCACAGTTCGAGGCAGGCAGGCAGATCCCACAGTTTGGGGCAGGCAGGCAGATCCCACAGTACGGGGCCGGCAGATCCACAGTTCGAGGTAGGCAGGCAGATCCCACAGTTCGAGGCAGGCAGGCAGATCCCACAGTTTGGGGCAGGCAGGCAGATCCCACAGTACGGGGCCGGCAGATCCACAGTTCGAGGTAGGCAGGCAGATCCCACAGTTTGGGGCAGGCAGATCCCACAGTTCAAGGCAGGCTGGCAGGCAGATCCCACAGTTCAAGGCAGGCAGGCAGATCCCACAGTTTGGGGCAGGCCAGCAGATCCCACAGTTCGGAGCAGGCAGGCAGGCAGATCCCACAGTTCGGGGCAGGCTGGCAGGCAGATCCCACAGTTTGGGGCAGGCAGGCAGATCCCACAATACGGGGCCGGCAGATCCACAGTTCGAGGCAGGCAGGCAGATCCCACAGTTTGGGGCAGGCCGGCAGATCCCACAGTTCGGAGCAGGCAGGCAGGCAGATCCCACATTTCGGGGCAGACAGGCAGATCCCACAGTTCGGGACGGACAGGCGGGCTGGCAGATCCCACAGTTCGGGGCAGGCAGGCAGGCATATCCCACAGTTCGGGGCAGGCTGGCAGATCTCACAGTTCGGGGAGGCAGAACGCACAGTTCGGGGCTGGCAGGCAGATCCCACAGTTCAGGGCAGGGAGGCAGATCCCACAGTTCGAGGCAGGCAGGCAGATCCCACAGTTTGGGGCAGGCAGGCAGATCCCACAGTTCGAGGCAGGCAGGCAGATCCCACAGTTCGGGACAGACAGCCAGTCAGATCCCACAGTTCGAGGCAGGCAGGCAGGCAGATCCCACAGTTCGGGGCAGGCAGGCAGATCCCACAGTTCGGGGCAGGCAGGCAGATCACACAGTTCGAGGCAGGCAGGCAGATTCCACAGTTCGTGGCAGGCAGGCAGATCCCGCAGTTCGGGGCAGGCAGGCGGATCCCACAGTTCGGGGCATGGAAATCCCACAGTTCGGGGCAGGCAGGCAGATCCCACAGTTCGAGGCAGGCAGGCAGATCCCACAGTTCGGGACAGACAGCCAGGCAGATCCCACCGTTCGAGGCAGGCAGGCAGGCAGATCCCACAGTTCGAGGCAGGCAGATCCCACAGTTCAAGGCAGGCTGGCAGGCAGATCCCACAGTTCGAGGCAGGCAGGCAGATCCCACAGTTTGGGGCAGGCAGGCAGATCCCACAGTACGGGGCCGGCAGATCCACAGTTCGAGGCAGGCAGGCAGATCCCACAGTTCGGGGCAGGTAGGCAGGCAGATCCCACAGTTCGAGGCAGGCAGGCAGGCAGATCCCACAGTTCGAGGCTGGCAGGCAGATCCCACAGTTCGAGGCAGGCAGGCAGGCGGATCCCACAGTTCGGGGCATGCAAATCCCACAGTTCGGGGCAGGCAGGCAGATCCCACAGTTCGAGGCAGGCAGGCAGATCCCACAGTTCGGGACAGACAGCCAGGCAGATCCCACCGTTCGAGGCAGGCAGGCAGGCAGATCCCACAGTTCGAGGCAGGCAGATCCCACAGTTCAAGGCAGGCTGGCAGGCAGATCCCACAGTTCGAGGCAGGCAGGCAGATCCCACAGTTTGGGGCAGGCAGGCAGATCCCACAGTACGGGGCCGGCAGATCCACAGTTCGAGGCAGGCAGGCAGATCCCACAGTTTGGGGCAGGCAGATCCCACAGTTCAAGGCAGGCAGGCAGATCCCACAGTTTGGGGCAGGCCAGCAGATCCCACAGTTCGGAGCAGGCAGGCAGGCAGATCCCACAGTTCGGGGCAGGCTGGCAGGCAGATCCCACAGTTTGGGGCAGGCAGGCAGATCCCACAATACGGGGCCGGCAGATCCACAGTTCGAGGCAGGCAGGCAGATCCCACAGTTTGGGGCAGGCCGGCAGATCCCACAGTTTGGGGCAGGCCAGCAGATCCCACAGTTCGGAGCAGGCAGGCAGGCAGATCCCACAGTTCGGGGCAGGCTGGCAGGCAGATCCCACAGTTTGGGGCAGGCAGGCAGATCCCGCAATACGGGGCCGGCAGATCCACAGTTCGAGGCAGGCAGGCAGATCCCACAGTTTGGGGCAGGCCGGCAGATCCCACAGTTCGGAGCAGGCAGGCAGGCAGATCCCACAGTTCGGGGCAGACAGGCAGATCCCACAGTTCGGGACAGACAGGCGGGCTGGCAGATCCCACAGTTCGGGGCAGGCAGGCAGATCCCACAGTTCGAGGCAGGAAGGCAGATCCCACAGTTCGGGGCAGGCTGGCAGATCCCACAGTTCGAGGCTGGCAGGCAGATCCCACAGTTCGAGGCAGGCAGGCAGGCGGATCCCACAGTTCGGGGCAGGAAGGCGGATCCCACAGTTCGGGGCAGGCAGGCAGAATCCACAGTTCGAGGCAGGTAGGCAGGCAGATCCCACAGTTCAGGGAAGGCAGGCAGATCCCACAGTTCGAGGCAGGCAGGCAGATCCCACAGTTCGAGGCAGGAAGGCAGATCCCACAGTTCGGGGCAGGCTGGCAGATCCCACAGTTTGGGGCAGGCAGGCAGATCCCACAGTACGGGGCCGGCAGATCCACAGTTCGAGGTAGGCAGGCAGATCCCACAGTTCGAGGCAGGCAGGCAGATCCCACAGTTTGGGGCAGGCAGGCAGATCCCACAGTACGGGGCCGGCAGATCCACAGTTCGAGGTAGGCAGGCAGATCCCACAGTTTGGGGCAGGCAGATCCCACAGTTCAAGGCAGGCTGGCAGGCAGATCCCACAGTTCAAGGCAGGCAGGCAGATCCCACAGTTTGGGGCAGGCCAGCAGATCCCACAGTTCGGAGCAGGCAGGCAGGCAGATCCCACAGTTCGGGGCAGGCTGGCAGGCAGATCCCACAGTTTGGGGCAGGCAGGCAGATCCCACAATACTGGGCCGGCAGATCCACAGTTCGAGGCAGGCAGGCAGATCCCACAGTTTGGGGCAGGCCGGCAGATCCCACAGTTCGGAGCAGGCAGGCAGGCAGATCCCACATTTCGGGGCAGACAGGCAGATCCCACAGTTCGGGACGGACAGGCGGGCTGGCAGATCCCACAGTTCGGGGCAGGCAGGCAGGCATATCCCACAGTTCGGGGCAGGCAGATCCCCACAGTTCGGGGCAGGCTGGCAGATCTCACAGTTCGGGGAGGCAGAACGCACAGTTCGGGGCTGGCAGGCAGATCCCACAGTTCAGGGCAGGGAGGCAGATCCCACAGTTCGAGGCAGGCAGGCAGATCCCACAGTTTGGGGCAGGCAGGCAGATCCCACAGTTCGAGGCAGGCAGGCAGATCCCACAGTTCGGGACAGACAGCCAGTCAGATCCCACAGTTCGAGGCAGGCAGGCAGGCAGATCCCACAGTTCGGGGCAGGCAGGCAGATCCCACAGTTCGGGGCAGGCAGGCAGATCACACAGTTCGAGGCAGGCAGGCAGATTCCACAGTTCGTGGCAGGCAGGCAGATCCCGCAGTTCGGGGCAGGCAGGCGGATCCCACAGTTCGGGGCATGGAAATCCCACAGTTCGGGGCAGGCAGGCAGATCCCACAGTTCGAGGCAGGCAGGCAGATCCCACAGTTCGGGACAGACAGCCAGGCAGATCCCACCGTTCGAGGCAGGCAGGCAGGCAGATCCCACAGTTCGAGGCAGGCAGATCCCACAGTTCAAGGCAGGCTGGCAGGCAGATCCCACAGTTCGAGGCAGGCAGGCAGATCCCACAGTTTGGGGCAGGCAGGCAGATCCCACAGTACGGGGCCGGCAGATCCACAGTTCGAGGCAGGCAGGCAGATCCCACTGTTCGGGGCAGGTAGGCAGGCAGATCCCACAGTTCGAGGCAGGCAGGCAGGCAGATCCCACAGTTCGAGGCTGGCAGGCAGATCCCACAGTTCGAGGCAGGCAGGCAGGCGGATCCCACAGTTCGGGGCATGCAAATCCCACAGTTCGGGGCAGGCAGGCAGATCCCACAGTTCGAGGCAGGCAGGCAGATCCCACAGTTCGGGACAGACAGCCAGGCAGATCCCACCGTTCGAGGCAGGCAGGCAGGCAGATCCCACAGTTCGAGGCAGGCAGATCCCACAGTTCAAGGCAGGCTGGCAGGCAGATCCCACAGTTCGAGGCAGGCAGGCAGATCCCACAGTTTGGGGCAGGCAGGCAGATCCCACAGTACGGGGCCGGCAGATCCACAGTTCGAGGCAGGCAGGCAGATCCCACAGTTTGGGGCAGGCAGATCCCACAGTTCAAGGCAGGCTGGCAGGCAGATCCCACAGTTCAAGGCAGGCAGGCAGATCCCACAGTTTGGGGCAGGCCAGCAGATCCCACAGTTCGGAGCAGGCAGGCAGGCAGATCCCACAGTTCGGGGCAGGCTGGCAGGCAGATCCCACAGTTTGGGGCAGGCAGGCAGATCCCACAATACGGGGCCGGCAGATCCACAGTTCGAGGCAGGCAGGCAGATCCCACAGTTTGGGGCAGGCCGGCAGATCCCACAGTTTGGGGCAGGCCAGCAGATCCCACAGTTCGGAGCAGGCAGGCAGGCAGATCCCACAGTTCGGGGCAGGCTGGCAGGCAGATCCCACAGTTTGGGGCAGGCAGGCAGATCCCACAATACGGGGCCGGCAGATCCACAGTTCGAGGCAGGCAGGCAGATCCCACAGTTTGGGGCAGGCCGGCAGATCCCACAGTTCGGAGCAGGCAGGCAGGCAGATCCCACAGTTCGGGGCAGACAGGCAGATCCCACAGTTCGGGACAGACAGGCGGGCTGGCAGATCCCACAGTTCGGGGCAGGCAGGCAGATCCCACAGTTCGAGGCAGGAAGGCAGATCCCACAGTTCGGGGCAGGCTGGCAGATCCCACAGTTCGAGGCTGGCAGGCAGATCCCACAGTTCGAGGCAGGCAGGCAGGCGGATCCCACAGTTCGGGGCAGGAAGGCGGATCCCACAGTTCGGGGCAGGCAGGCAGAATCCACAGTTCGAGGCAGGTAGGCAGGCAGATCCCACAGTTCAGGGAAGGCAGGCAGATCCCACAGTTCGAGGCAGGCAGGCAGATCCCACAGTTCGAGGCAGGAAGGCAGATCCCACAGTTCGGGGCAGGCTGGCAGATCCCACAGTTCGAGGCTGGCAGGCAGATCCCACAGTTCGAGGCAGGCAGGCAGGCGGATCCCACAGTTCGGGGCAGGAAGGCGGATCCCACAGTTCAGGGCAGGGAGACAGATCCCACAGTTCGAGGCAGGCAGGCAGATCCCACAGTTCGGGACAGACAGCCAGGCAGATCCCACCGTTCGAGGCAGGCAGGCAGGCAGATCCCACAGTTCGAGGCAGGCAGATCCCACAGTTCAAGGCAGGCTGGCAGGCAGATCCCACAGTTCGAGGCAGGCAGGCAGATCCCACAGTTTGGGGCAGGCAGGCAGATCCCACAGTACGGGGCCGGCAGATCCACAGTTCGAGGTAGGCAGGCAGATCCCACAGTTCGAGGCAGGCAGGCAGATCCCACAGTTTGGGGCAGGCAGGCAGATCCCACAGTACGGGGCCGGCAGATCCACAGTTCGAGGTAGGCAGGCAGATCCCACAGTTTGGGGCAGGCAGATCCCACAGTTCAAGGCAGGCTGGCAGGCAGATCCCACAGTTCAAGGCAGGCAGGCAGATCCCACAGTTTGGGGCAGGCCAGCAGATCCCACAGTTCGGAGCAGGCAGGCAGGCAGATCCCACAGTTCGGGGCAGGCTGGCAGGCAGATCCCACAGTTTGGGGCAGGCAGGCAGATCCCACAATACGGGGCCGGCAGATCCACAGTTCGAGGCAGGCAGGCAGATCCCACAGTTTGGGGCAGGCCGGCAGATCCCACAGTTCGGAGCAGGCAGGCAGGCAGATCCCACATTTCGGGGCAGACAGGCAGATCCCACAGTTCGGGACGGACAGGCGGGCTGGCAGATCCCACAGTTCGGGGCAGGCAGGCAGGCAGATCCGTGGCAGGCAGGCAGATCCCACAGTTCGGGGCAGGCAGGCAGAATCCACAGTTCGGGGCAGGCAGGCAGGCAGATCCCACAGTTCGAGGCAGGCAGATCCCACAGTTCGGGGCAGGAGGGCAGATCCCACAGTTCGAGGCAGGCAGGCAGATCCTACAGTTCGGGGCAGGCAGATCCCACAGTTCGAGGCAGACAGGCAGATCCCACAGTTCGGGGCAGGCAGGTAGATCCCACAGTTCGGGACAGGCAGGCAGGCAGATCCCACAGTTTGGGGCAGGCAGGCAGGCAAATCCCACAGTTCGGGGCAGGAAGGCAGATCCCACAGTTCGGGACAGACAGCCAGGCAGATCCCACAGTTCGGGGCAGGCAGGCAGATCCCACAGTTCGGGACAGACAGCCAGGCAGATCCCACAGTTCGGGGCAGGCAGGCAGATCCCACAGTTCGGGACAGACAGCCAGGCAGATCCCACAGTTCGGGACAGACAGCCAGGCAGATCCCACAGTTCGGGGCAGGCAGGCAGATCCCACAGTTAGGTAGAGGCAGAGAGGCAGATTCGTCACGGTGGGCAGCAGAGATCCCAGGCAGGGCCGCGGCCCAGGCGGAAAGCACAGAGGCCTGGGCAGTCGTGGACATCTGGGCAGGTGCGGGGCAGAACCTTTGGGAAACAAGAGGAGGAAAAGACAGAATACCAGCCGGGCAGCAGCAGACTGGCCAGATCCGCCCGACAGATGCAACGGGTAGGAGTGGGCAGAACCCCTGCCAGGCAGCTGCAGTACAGCCGGGCCCGCCCGACGGAAGCAACAGGTTGGATGGGGCAAAAGCCCCGCCGGGCAGCGGCAATCTGGCCGGACCCGCCTGACGGAAGCAACGGACAGGAAGGGGCAGAACCAGCGCTGAGCAGATCCCACAGTTCGTGGCAGGCAGGCAGGCAGATCCCACAGTTCGGGGCAGGCAGGCAGGCAGATCCCACAGTTCGGGGTTAACAGGCAGATCCCACAATTCAAGGCAGGCAGGCAGGCAGGCAGATCCCACAGTTCGTGGCAGGCAGGCAGGCAGATCCCACAGTACGGGGCAGGAAGTCAGATCCCACAGTTCGAGGCAGGCAGGCAGGCAGATCCCACAGTTCGGGGCAGGCAGGCAGGCAGATCCCACAGTTCGAGGCAGGCAGATCCCACAGTTCGGGGCAGGAGGGCAGATCCCACAGTTCGGGGCAGGAGGGCAGATCCCACAGTTCGGGGCAGGCAGGTAGATCCCACAGTTCGGGACAGGCAGGCAGGCAGATCCCACAGTTCGGGGCAGGCAGGCAGGCAAATCCCAAAGTTTGGGGCAGGCAGGCAGGCAGATCCCACAGTTCGGGGCAGGCAGATCCCACAGTTCGGTGCAGGCAGGCAGATCCCACAGTTCGGGGCAGGCAGGCAGATCCCACAGTTCGGGGCAGGCAGGCAGATCCCACATTTCGGGGCAGGCAGGCAGATCCCACAGTTCGCGGCAGGCAGGCAGGGAGATCCCACAGTTCGGGGCAGGCAGGCAGGCAGATCCCACAGTTCGGGGCAGGATGGCAGGCAGATCCCACAGTTCGGGGCAGGCAGGCAGAGAGTTCCCACAGTTCGGGGCAGGAAGGCAGCCAGATCCCACAGTTCGGGGCAGGCAGGCAGGCAGATCCCACAGATTGGGGCAGGAAGGCAAGCAGATCCCACCGTTCGAGACAGGCAGGCAGGCAGATTACTCACGGCGGGCTGCAGAGAGCACGGGCAGGGCCGCCTCACAGACGGGAAAACAGAGGCCTGGGCCAATCGCGGACACCTGGGCAGGTGCGGGGCGCGATCCATTGGAAACCAGGGGAGGAAAGGGTAGGATTCCACAGGGCGAGCCGCATGGATCACGGGAATGGCCGCGGACCAGGCGGAAAGCACAGAGGCCTGGGCCAGTCGCAGCACCTGGGCAGGTGTGCGGCACAATGTTTGGGAAACTAGAGGAGGAAAAGGCATAAACCCCGCCGGGCAGCGGCAGCCCGATGGAAGCAACTGGAAGGAAGGGGCAAACCCCTGTCGGGCAGCGGCAGTCCGGCCTGATCCGTCCAATGTAAGCAATGGGCAGGAGGGGGCAAAACCCCCGCTGGGCAGCAGCAGTCTTGCCAGACCCGCCTGACGGAAGCAACGGACAGGAAAGGGCAGAACTAGCACCGGGCAGATCGCACAATTTGGGGCAGGCAGGCTGTTCCCACAGTTAGGTAGAGGCAGAAAGGCAGATTCGTCACGGTGGGCAGCAGAGATCCCAGGCAGGGCCGCGGCCCAGGCGGAAAGCACAGAGGCCTGGGCAGTCGCGGGCATCTGGGCAGGTGCGGGGCAGAACCTTTGGGAAACAAGAGGAGGAAATGACAGAATACCCGCCGGGCAGCGGCAGACTGGCCGGATCCGCCCGACAGAAGCAACGGGTAGGAGTGGGCAGAACCCCTGCCAGGCAGCTGCAGTACAGCCGGGCCCGCCCGACGGAAGCAACAGGTTGGATGGGGCAAAAGCCCCGCCGGGCAGCGGCAATCTGGCCGGACCCGCCTGACGGAAGCAACGGACAGGAAGGGGCAGAACCAGCGCTGGGCAGATCCCACAGTTCGGGGCAGGCAGGCAGGCAGATCCCACAGTTCGGGGTTAACAGGCAGATCCCACAATTCAAGGCAGGCAGGCAGGCAGGCAGATCCCACAGTTCGTGGCAGGCAGGCAGGCAGATCCCACAGTTCGGGGTTAACAGGCAGATCCCACAATTCAAGGCAGGCAGGCAGGCAGGCAGATCCCACAGTTTGGGGCAGGCAGGCAGATCCCACCGTTCAGGACAGGCAGGCAGATCCCACAGTTCGAGGCAGGCAGGCAGATCCCACAGTTCGGGGCAGGCAGGCAGATCCCACAGTTCGGGGCAGGCAGGCCGGCAGATCCCACAGTTCGGGGCAGGCAGGCAGATCCCACAGTTCGGAGCAGGCAGGCAGGCAGATCCCACAGTTCGGGACAGGCAGGCAGATCCCACAATTCGAGGCAGACAGGCAGATCCCACAGTTCGAGGCAGGCAGATCCCACAGTTCAGGGCAGGCAGGCAGATTACTCATGGCGGGCCGCAGGGATCACGAGCAGGGCCGCCTCACAGGTGGGAAAAAAGAGGCCTAGGCCAATCGCGGACACCTGGGCAGGTGCGGGGCGCGATCCATGGGAAACCAGGGGAGGAAAAGGCAGAATACCCGCCGGGCAGCGGCAGTCTGGCCGGACCCACCTAAAGGAAGCAACGGACAGGAAGGGGCAGAACCAGCGCTGTGTAGATCCCACATTTCGGGGCAGGCAGGCAGGCAGATCCCACAGCTCGGGGCAGGCAGGCAGATCCCACCGTTCGGGGCAGGCAGGCAGAACCCACTGTTCAGGACAGGCAGGCAGGAAGGCAGATCCCACAGTTCAGGGCAGGCAGGCAGATCCCATAGTTCAGGGCAGGCAGGCAGATACCACAGTTCGGGGCAGGCTGATCCCACAGTTCGGAGCAGGCAGATCCCACAGTTCGGGGCAGGCAGGCATGCAGATCTGGGTTAGAACCATCAATAACTAATTGAATCTGTGGACGCTGAGGGCCTGAGGGAACTAAAGGTGGCGTAGGGGAAGCAAACAGAAAAGTACTGTAAGATGGGGATGTGCCTTTGACCTCCTACATGGGGTAGAGGTTGACTTGGCGCTCTGCCTGGCGCTCTCCCCCTGGCTCTGTGCTGTGGCACATGGCTGGCTAGATGCTTAAGCAGCCATTGCCTCTTCTTCATGAGGTTGTTTCTCTCCATTAATTTTGAAATGCCACGGATCCAATGCGTGGCCTCATCGGCGTTGGTGGCCACCAGATCCAATTTCTTCCTGCTGCCTTTAAATATAATGCTGAAGCATTGGTCGGTGGGAATGTCTCTGGCATACCGCTGCATTCCCTCCGTCTGATGACCAGCTTTCAGCTCCTTGATATCATCAATGGAGACTGCAAGGGAGGGAGCAAAACAGCAGCAGAGATCAGAACAAGAGATTCAGACACATTGATAAGCACAAGAGATTCTGCAGAAGCTGGAAATTCAGAGTAACACACACACCAAGTTATTTATTCACAGTACTCTATCTATTTAGAGATACTCTGTAGAACTGGCCCTTCTGTCCCAAAAAGCTACATTGCCCAACACCCTACCT